>NW_027040897.1:0-222685 GCF_037179485.1 Ochlerotatus camptorhynchus | reverse complement strand
TTTTTGATTAAATGCAAGGATCGAAAGTTATCAATGGTTCAATGCGCTGATGTCTTATGATCATGCTCAATCAACTGTTCAGCAGGCAACATTGGTGTTTCTGGGGCGTTGAATAGGACACAAAAATCATGGCTACTATGTCACACTGCAAAATACAGTGTTGCCTACAGAGCAGCTGCTTGATCATGTCATAAGTTTACCAATATCTTAAATAATTAATAACTTTTTCCTGTCTCGTTTTACATAGAAATGATCTTGAGCAAAGTTGTAGCTGAGAAAATTTTCTATAAGAATGGCTATCGAACTGTTTCGCAGCTCAATATGGCAAAAGACTAGAAGGCAATGAACAAAAAATTGAGATTTCCCATAGTAATTTACATGTAAACTTCAAATGGTTTGTGCGAAGTCTGTTTCTAACCAAATGAGTTGTAACTTTTGGAGGCTAATCAGCACCCGATTTGAAACCATTTAAGCACTGTGGAGCGAAAAAGTCAAATTTTGCATCAGTCTAATATATATATATATATATATATATATATATATATATATATATATATAATACCCAGCCGTCTGTCAGAATTGTACAGTTAGCACCCTCGAAAAAAAAGATAATAAATTAATAAATAATATCATTTTTTCCCATTTCCCTTATTTTTATTTTCAGACAACTCAAACATCAAAGACACAACGCGGTGCAGTATTCAAAATTTCCAAGGATAGACAAAAGTATTAACTTTTCGATTGTGATATGTCTACAAAATTTGTTCCAATGCTATTCCATGTATTTTAGGTTAAACCAAATATTGGTATCAAGAAACCCTTCCGTGACATCGGCACAACTGAACGCTGCTGTTCCTTTAATACACATCCGCAGAGTTCCATCGAACAAATCAATTTTGTCCGAAATACAAACTGAGTCGAGGTCCGCAACATCCGGCCAAAGTCGAGCGATATCGTTGTCGAGTAACGTAACCATTCGTAATAAAACGAACTACACGAAAAGAGCTGTCACTGCCAGCAAACCAGAAAGCTCATCTTCCCGGAGAACACTTCTCCAACAGAGGGGGTTATTTTCATCAAATCGAGCTTTACCAAAGATACCACCCGCTGCCAGTTCTCGTCCGACGTCAGGTAGCAGCACCAGCCAAAAGCGACAACAAATTATTCGACAAGCGCCACCCGTGCCTAGTTCAGCAACTACTGACAGCAGTAAAAGCTCTCAAGGAAAGGAAAATAATCGCATCGCATCTGACGATGAACCGCAATATGCCACTATAAGTAGGTATACACATACACCGAATTCTATCAGGCGGCAGCCGGTACTTTCGACGTTCGAAAAAGCTAGGTAAGGCCATTTGAAAATAATTCTTATTCGATTCGATGCGTTGAGGGCTCTTCAGTTCAATATGTTGAGCAAACTGTTCTTGATTTAGTTTGATAATTTCTTTTTAGAAGCATAATGGTAGAAAAATCAGTTTTTTTTCCATTGGTGCCTGTTGTACGCAGAGGCTAAAGAAAACTAACTAACTGTTGTACGGGTTACTAATTTGTTCCATTCTATTACATACGAAAATGGAACCAACGACTAAAACAATAAGGGTCGCCACGAGGAATTTAGTTTATCCTTGGCCTCTCACGTGTTGAGTGAATTGAGAGTGAGTGGGTCGAGGAATGCTTTACTATGCGTGTTAGAGGCTTCCCATTTTGCAATGATAGCAGACCAAAGATGACATAACAAACAGGATTAAACTTTGTTGTTGGAAAGCGAAAGGATTAGGTGGAATTATCGTTGAACTAAGAAGTTAACTAATTAGCTCGCATAGTGTAAGGCGTGAGGGATATTATTATATTTCAAGAAAAACTAACTTTTTACCGAGAACAGTTATGTGCAGAAAATGGTTCAAGTTTGCAGAGGCTATAGATTGAGTTGTGTGTTGAAATAAGTAAACTGGATTATCACTTAGGGTCAAGTGTTGCAAAGTGTGTCATTCTGAGAGCCTAACCAACTGAACTAACGACAGCATAGCCCGAATAAAAATTTACCATGCATAAGCAATAGAACCTATTTTTACAATGCAATAAAATATATTGTAGCTACCATAAACGTTATACATAAAATACATAGGAACTTATTGTTATGTACAGAAGAATCTATTGTAAATAAGACTTTTACATTAGAAAACCGGGGTTGTTAGTTAAAATCATTTTTTCTCAAACATATTTGATCTCTTAACAATAAATTTTATTATTTTTTTATTGTTCAAAATTTTAATAACATATGTTAAGAAAATGTTGAATTCTATAGAATTTATTGCTATCCTATTGTGACAATTTGATCATTTGACCAGTACAATACAATTACAATAGAATGTATTGTATTTTAATGTTATGATAATGTTTATCCGGGATATTACGATATTACTACAGCTATTTATTATGAATTAAATTAAGGTTTACATATACACGTAAATCAAATGCCATATTCAAAAAAGGCAAGCACGAATTTCTTGCATTATTATAGACGTTTCTTATGATAACTGAGTACTGGTAACCAGAGCTGGTACATATTACGGTCGTCATGTTACCATGAGAAAACAGGTCCTCTTACTTATTTTTATGATTTTTACTAGGATTTGTATTATTTTTTATTATTTTAATGATTTGAAATGTCTTCCGAAGACCATGTCCGTGATACCTTACAGATTCAGTTCATTATACAACAAAACTGCAAGAGAATCTTTCATTCCCTGATATGTTTTGGCCTTTATTACGTCCCCACTGGAACTTTACGCCAGCTCTCAAATTAGTGTTCTTTGATCACTTCCACAATTGATAATTGAGAACTTTCTAAGCCTGTACAACTTTTACATTAGTATATATTGTGTGGCAAGAACAATCTCTATGCTCTCAGAGAAGTCGAGAAATTTGCCAACCCGAAAAATTCCTATACCTAACGGAACGGGAATCGCTTTGTAGCTATACCTTTACCAACTGAGCCCAAGGGAGGCCCACACATTCGCTGGTTGGTGTCGTGTGGTGTGCTCTGATGAACTTGTTTGCTTACGGACGCTGGGGTAGCCGGCGCCCGTGGTGTAGTGGTAAGCGTGATTGCTTTCTCATCCCAATGGGTGTGAGTTCAATCCCAGCCGAGGTCGGTGGGATTTTTCTGAGGCATAAAAACTCTGGTCACGTCTTCCTTCAGAAGGGAAGTAAATCCGTTGGTCCCGGCCCATGGTGTTTGAATGGGTGTGATATCCTACGCATTTGTGGAAGCTGCCTTTCTGCTGCACATTCGATTTCCGTCAATGGATGGCAATCGATGTCCGTCGGTGATTGGCACTAGATTGCGAAACAGAGACCGACGTTAAATAAAGGAATGAAGAAGAAGCTGATGCTGGGGTAGGTGGGGGAATATTCGACCCCAGTGCAGTTGCTACTGTTCGGCAAGGTGACCACTGTGCGCTACACTGTCAGAATATTAAATAATAAGACCAACCGATTATACACGTTGTAGTTTCATTTTTATACCTGTGATCTTGACATTTTTACCTAAAGGATGAGTACTTAAGGGGGTTAGATTTTGATAAGTCTTTAGTGGGAATGACACTGATGAAGACTAGAAATACTTAGAGGGAGAGATGGGCGGAGAAAACACAATACAATTCGGTATTGGGATTTGTACCTAATTTATCTTGCAACTCTTGCTAGAAGCTAGCATTTCACATTACCTTTACTTTTGATTCGATTTATGTGCAAAATAATAATTGAGTGCATCGTAATATTTTACACATTTCTTGGTGCCATTAATTAACCAACTAAGATCAATTAATCAATAGAGTTAGAATATTGTTTTTAATTCCAAAAACTAGATGAATTTGAGACTAAACGGCGCCGGTGGTGTAGTGGTAAGCGTGATTACCTCTCACCCCAGCAGGCCTGGGTTCAATCCCAGTCGGCGCCGTCGGGATGTTCTGAGGCATAACATCTCTGATCACGCCTTCCTTCGGATGGGAAGGAAAGCCGTTGGTCCCCGGTTCATGAGTTGATGGGTCGATAGGTAGGGTCCAGGTGTGGGAGAGCTGCCTTCCTGGCACGTCGGTAGCATTGGTGCTCAGCACGGAAAACAAGATTGACGGAAAAAACAAACCAAAGGAAAAAAAGATGAATTTGAGAAGTACACGAATCATAAAGGCGATTGAATTCCTGTTCGATTGCAATGCTCTCAAATTTACTAAGTACTGACCAGGCATGGAAAATCATTTACATTCATTATACACGTATTATTCAAACGATCATAGATTTGCGATATAATTCTTTGCGCAAATCCATGCTTTATGTATTTCCACCACACACAGATGCATGTTCATTTACGCTCACCTATCGGTGATCGTCAAGAAGTTTTGCTCATTAAACATTCCAGTGGAGATGGATGGTGAGCGTGAGAGGCTTCATTGTGGGATATGTATTGAGCGTGGAATGGTGCCGTGCACAAATTGCGCAACACTTCTTCGAGGGGACGGGTTTTGTGATAACTCCATATGCTAAAAGGCATACATATGTATTGTACTTGGCTTTGGTTTTAGACTATCGTGAAAATGTTCGACCGTTGAAAACATTTGTTCACACGTTAATCTCAAAGGGGAAAGCTTGTAAACAAATCGATTATTCAATACGTCACCCCGAAATACGTACCCGTTTCTAAAAATTTCACCAATTTCACGGTGTGACAAAAAAAATGCTGCTGTGAGGGGACAAAATCCGTAATTTTGCAACAATATGAAAAATGCATCTCCATGGGGGGAGGGGCTGATTTTTTCCCCGTAAAATTTGCGTTACGTAGTTTTTAAATAGCCTTACTGGAAAAGTTGCTTTGCTGTCATTCTCCTTAGTCGTTATTTTCATCGCCGCCTCAGTGTTTGAGTAATCTTCGTTCGGTTCGGTTGGATCCGATCGCGGCAGTTATTCGCGATTTCACGCTTCGCTTGAAAATTAAGTGGAATTATCAGTTTTGTTCATGCATAGATTATGCCAAATCCTTGGCTAATATCCTGAAATAACAGTTCGTTATCGTAAGGATTAACGGTGTGTTATCAGTGCCTGAAGAGTTGCGACGAAATTTGTCATGTGAAGAAGGCATAAGCCTAGAAAAATGCATAAGAAAGCTATCGAAAGCAAGAAGTGAAAGTGAAACATAAAAGAGAACATCGGTCAGAAGAGAAGAGTAATAACATGTCAAAGTGGCTTAAGGAAGAAGAGACAGAAGAAAATGATGATGCCTACGTTTTCTCAGGAGCAGATTGTGTGTTATGTTGTTTTTATGGCTGCTGAAATATTTCCCATTTTTCTTGTGTTGTTATTTTTTGTGGCTGTTGAAATTAGTACAGAAACAATGAAAACACAGAAGATCAAGCTCACAGCGGATGCTGGGCTAGTGGAAGAAACCAGTTCAAGCGCATCGTGTGCAGCCCAAGACAAGCGCTTTGGTGTGTTTGCAATGTTTAAATTTCGAACGTGCATTACTTATTAGTACCTGTATATCTCCATACCCGTTTCTGTGTTACTCTATTTTCACCTTGCTTGTTAGCTTTGGTAATTAGCGTTTCGTTTTTGTGCATAAATTTCATCCATAAAACGTTAGTTTCGAGGATGAACGACGAATATTTAGGTTACTCAATATCTAAGAAGACTTCTTAGACTTAATAATGTTCAGATTCGATTAAATTACTTGTCGCTGGATCATGACAAAAGGTCATTAGAATTAGTTTTACTTTCAAGATTCACCTCAATAATTTCTTGATTATGTCCAATATAGCGAATACTCCCTATTCTCCATAAAAGTCTAGGAATTCTTTACAAAACACTAGGAATTCCCTCAAAAAAAAAATCTTGAAATTCACTATACCTACATTTATCATTGTATTCTTTCTTAAAAATTCTCGCAACAATGTGCAACAATATTTAAGAGATTTTAGCCGTAGGTGATCATTAGGAGAAGTTTCAGGATAATAGTCATACCATCATTAACAGTCATAATACCAAACCTGTAAAATGCGTGACGATGATGTGAACAAGCTTGTTGCAACTGGACAGTCGTCCTGTGTCACAGTAACGAAACGCATTTTGCGGGTTCGGCAGTTTGACAATTATGTTTACTACCGCTCTTGGCATGTCCGTTCCAGCGCGAAAATGATCAAGACGAGCAAATCGCATATTAAGTTTGATTCGTACTCTTGCTTCATATGTGATGGGACGACCAATTTGGTTGTCTTTTCAATTTTTTTTTTCAGATGAAAGTTGTTAAGTTGTAAGTTTTCTAGAATTGTATTATAATCCCAATATAGTGTCTTCAGAACTACCTTAGAAATCATCTGTTGCTCCCATACAATTTTCTTGAAATAATTCACAAAATTACCTGAAATTTCTAGTCAAATTCTATTGAAAATTTTCTCAAAAACCCTATATAATATCCCTAGATTTCCTCTACAATTCTCCCCAACTCATTTGGCATTCTCATCTGTATTCTCTAGCTAATGCTTTAAAGTGTCAAAATACTACAATTTTATTTATTTTTTGCCGTCAATCAGACGTTTTGATTTGTTACAATTTTTGTCTTATTAATAATATGTATGATGTGTACTATTTTCACGTGTTTTTTTTTCCTCTGTTCGGGACCTAACACTACTGCGACCAGTAAATTGATCTATTGTAGTATATCCCGTGTCCTTAGTTTAGTGCATGTCGTATTACTCCATCACTATTGAGAAATTATGAAGTATTCGATTTTTTTTGCAGTTGCCACTCTTGCATTTATCGCAAGGATCCGACTCTAATTGAAAGGTCCCGCTATTTATACCCTTCGGAGTGTTGAAACACCCTCCAAAGGCGCGCCCCTTTGTCAGTCAAAATTGGATTCCTTAGCAATAAAATTAAGGTATGACACCGATAATGACCATGCATCAGAACCCTAGTCTTAACCACTTCAAACTAGGGCACAACGAATAGAAGATTAGGAATCACATAGATGAAGACAACGAACTCATTTTTTTCCTTGTTTCAAGATCATCCTCGGTAGACAAAGCCGAGTCTTGTCACTATCAACAAGGCATAAAAAGTAACAAGGACTAAGGCTCTGAACCATTTGGTGGATTATTTTAACTTTTGGTTATAAATTGACAGATGGAAAGTTATCGATTAACCCTGCTATCCGAGCGTGGTTATTTCTGACAGACAAGAAGTTAAATTTTGACGACCGTGGCTCGAAAACCGGTCGATGTCACTTTTAACCAGTGCTGCAAAATCTCGACAGTACACGGTGATATTGACAATTCTGCTTTGGTCACTCATTGGAGCCAGCAGTCATAGTCAAGGCAAACCATGTCAATTGTCAATGACAATGCTGTCAGTGACGAACATGTGCAGATTTATTTATTAGCTAAATTTTTAACGAAATTAAATGACTTGAGCAAAACAATTACATGGATCCATTTTAGTGAATAAGTATCTACGTCCTGAGCTACTTGGATAACAATAATGTGACACACAATGTACTAAATTACAATTTTTGTTACCTGGCGAATCTTTGTCATTGACGAAAAAATGAATGAGATTTTGCCGAAGGTTTTTTTGAGGATCAAGTCTGTCAATGACTATGTGACGAACAATTTAGTCAATATCGCGCGAAAGTCTGTCAGTGACAATGACAAATCTCAGCACTGCTTTTAACTACGAGTTAAATTTAACTCGGCAAATGGTTCACAGCCTAAGATGTGTTCCTTTGATTACTGAAAAATCCTGTTCCTCTAGTTTGAAGTAGTCAGGACTAGGAATCGGTGGTAGATCTTACATCCCGTAACGTACCACGAAAAGGTGATCTACCCTCGTTATGGGGCATTTTCACGTGTTATTTTTTTCCCTTGATTTGTTTTTCGTCGATCTTGTTTTCCGTACTGAGTACCAATGCTACCGACGCCAGGGAGGCTGCTCCCACACCTGGACCCTACCATATCGACCCATCAACTCATGGACCGGGGACCAACAACTTTACTTCCCTTCCGAAGGAAGGCATGATCAGAAATTTTATGCCTCAGAAAATCCCGGAGTTGCCGACTGGGATTGAACCCAGGCCCTTATCTGCGCCGCTGAGTGTTAAAATTTCTTTTAGAATAAAAATATTTTTATTTGGTTTTTGTCATTGTAATGTCAACAGATTCGCAATGCTTATTGTAAACAGCCATAATTTGATGTAGTGGACCAAATATGGCATAAGTTGAAAGATGGCGATTTGTGATACATATATTTCGATTTCGCAGTATGGTAGGTATGGAAGGTACCTATGTAAATAAATATCTTTGATAAGAGTTCTACTCTAGTCAATACGAAGCGTAACGATATTGTTTACAAATAAAACCATTGACAAATCACGACGCTCTTTTATTGTTTGAATGTTGATGAGCGTGCGTAAATGTGCATCTGTTCTGCTGTAATATTCAATAACTTTTTTGCTGTGCCGACTTATAAGTACCAACGCCCAAGTTTGAACAATCGAAAATAACACAAATCAATAAGTACATAAAAGGGATTCCAGATGGATAAATAAAAAAAATAATAATGTGTATAATTTGTATGCACCTGGATTTTTTTTTTTCATCCGACCTGGAAAAACCTGGACAACTCAGGGAATTTGATTCCTTGGATAGAGTAGACACCATGGTAATGTTGATTAGCGTGCTTCATAAGATGTAAAAGGCAATCTTGTCCAACCTAATTTACGAAGGGCAACACCCTAATAAGAATTGAAATGAAAAAAAGAAATGTACAGTGTTTTATTGTATATGTCATGTACACGGACCTCCCTTAGCTCAGTCGGTAAAGGCGCAGCTATAAAGCATGTTAATGTTAATGCTAGAGTTATTAAAGATTGATTTCATGTCATTGGCCACATCTTGCTGGACCTTAATAATTAATCATTGCAAACTGGACATGTGTCACACATTTGAAAGGAATCCTTAGTGGTTTCTATTCAAAAAGTTGTTGGAACGATTAAAGCCGTAGAGTTTCGTCCCATTGCACACATTAGAGAAAATTTTAGAACTTGTTGTTAAAGGCCAGCTGTGGAGTATTTAAATAGTAATAGTTTGTTGATACCAGAACAATCGGGATATCGAGAAGGTCATTATTGTGAAAACGCGTCGAATTTGGAAGTTGTTGCAAGTCGAAAAATAACTTCGAGTGTAAAGATACGATTGTTGCTGTTTTTTGGATCTAAAACGCGCTTTTGAAACAATTTCTGGGCCCTTATTGTTAAGATCAATCAAGAGCTTTGAAATTACGAGTTCAGCATATAAATGGTTTGAAAGCTATTTGTCTGACAGAACTGAACGGACTGCTTTTAATGATTCTGTTTCCAGTCTCGTGTGAAAAATAACCTTGGAGTGCCCCAGGGAAGTGTATTAGGGCCCCTGTTATTTATTATGTATATTAATGACTTGCGACGTGTTTTACGATTTTGCGACATTAATCTTTTTGCAGATGATACTGTGTTATTCATTGCGGCTAGGGATTAAGATGATGCCGTTTTACACTTGAATGGAGATTTGCGTTCTCTTAGTAGCTGGTTGAAGTGTAAGCAGTTGAAATTGAATACAAGTAAAACTAAATTTATGGTAATTTCGCGGAATCGATTAAACGAGTATTGATCGCGTTCGGGAGATTAAATATCTTGGCGTGATTATTGATGACAAACTTAAGTTCAATTGTCACATTGACAATGTCATCAAGAAAATTGCCAAGAAGTATGGAATTCCTTGTTGACTGAAAAACGATTTAACTATTGCCAGTAAAATACAGCTATACAAATCAATCATCTCTCCTCATCTAGACTATTGCCCTTCCATTTTATTTCTGGTCAATGCAACACAAATATCGAGATTACAGCGCTTGCAGAATAAAATAATGCGTTTGATAATGAGATGTAATAGATTAACTTCCTCAACTTTGATGCTAGACGCCTTACAATGGTTGTCGGTGAAGCAAAGAATTGTATGTTTGACTATGGTGTTCATTTATAAAGTATTTAACGGGTTTCTGCCTCAATATTTATGTGATAGAATTGAAAGAGGAAGTGACTTTCATAGATATAATACTAGAAACGCGGTTGAATTAAGAACACCACATTTCTTGACTTGTGCTTCACAAAATTCATTATATTTTAAAGGAATAATTGTTTTCAATTCGATGCCTAGACATATCAAGCGTTCAGCAACGCTTACAGAATTTAAAAGACACTGCATTTTACACGTTAAAACTGTCTTTTGAACAGTTATTCAGTGATATTTTTATGAATTGACAATTTATGTATCTTGACGAAGTTATCTCTAACCACCGGCACCGCTGGCTTAAAATGTGTTGATGTGATTATATAATAAAAAAAAACATATTTTTTTTCTAATATCAGGATGACCAGTGAACTGCAAAATCGACAAATCCGGGAAAAATCCGAAAATTCGAAATCACCGGAAAATATCCGTGAATTTCGATGGCAAATCGGGAATAAAAATATACTTCGTCCTGAGCATTCGCAAGCTGGATGATTATGGATTTTTTACTAGAACTCCAAGGTAATTGAAAATAAAATCCAAGGTGATTGTGAGTAGAGCTCCAGGTGAAATTTAAGGAGTATTTTTATGTGGTTCTGAGTAAATTAAATGACGATTGTGAAAAAGATTCCAAGTCCAAATGAATATTCCAAATGAGATTAATTTTTTATGCACTTCTGATAAGGGTTCCATAGAAGAACTTTGAGGCTGTTAACTTCTGATGATAATTATGGGGCAAATTCCAAAGAAATGTTGTGGATAATTCCAAGTGAATTCTAAAGAGAATTCCAAGTGAATTCTGAGTAGAATAGCAACAAATATACTATATTAACAATATAGTTCACTCTTCGTAAAAAGTTGTGCATATTACTTAGGCCTGCATATACCTATGGTAACACGACAATAATTATTTAAACAAGCTTTTATTTAAATCTCTGTGGTAGCTTTGCGTAATTTTTCTTAAATACATTAGCTGCCTTTTCTGATGCAAAGGTGCGCTTGTTGGCCGAAAATCGTGTCTCCAAGAAAACAAAAAAGTTAACTATATACAGTATATTTGATAATAAGGGTACCGAATTTTGTGGATACAATTCTCAAGGAATTCTGAGGAGTATTCCAATTGAATTTTCTGAAAAATTCTGAAAACTTCAAGATAATTCTGAGCAGAATTTCAAGACATTTAAGTGAGTTGCATGGGAACTCTAAGGAGAATTCAAGCGAGTTTTTTTTATAGAATTAGGAAAGGAAGCTTCATCGAATTCTTTGGAGAATCATTTTTAATTCGAAGAGAATCTTAGGATGAATTCCAACAATTTTTTATAGTGTTCTGCAGATAATTTACGGAATTATATAAAAAAAATTAAAAATGAAAATCAGATAAAGTTTAAAGTTTATTTTAGGACAATTCTGATTCTAAGAAAATTCTTGAATTTCATTACGAAGAAATCCTGTCAAGAGTTCTGAATGAATTATCAAGGTAGTTAAAACATAGACATATGTTAAAGATTTAGGACGCAGAAAGTTGTAGACATGATCTCTTTGGCTCAATGGCATTCGGTTTAATGCTTCATTTGTTTTTTTTTGTGGAATCTCAACTCGTGTTTTTTAGCGTGAGGTACATGGATGCTAACCACTACATCGGGTCAGTTCCCCTATTACTCCATTTGAATGTATATAGCAATAGCACAACCTGGTCACCTGGTTTTTTATTAGAGTAGCCAATGGCTAAAATTCATTAAAATAAAGAAAAAAATAAACCATGCACTTTAAAAACTAAATTCATAATTATAAAAGCATTTGCTAGTAGGGCTTAGAGCTAATTTTTGGCCTACTAAGCACAACCCACATTAACCAGCATTTTAAAATTTCAATCATATGCCTTATCGCGCAAAATTTTGAAATCTGTATCATCAAGCCTTTTTCCAACATGGCGGGTTTTAGAGACCTATAATAATTGCTGCAGACAATATTACGGAGTAGGAATTGTCGTTTTGACGTTTTTGTGATATCTATGATATTCGGTATATATTAATATTGATAATAATTAGGCGTTATCTACCCTCCCCTTGGCTAGTTTTTGAACCTTGCTGTTGGTGGGTGGGCTTAATTTCATGCTTTTTAGTGGAGTGTTGGAGACGGTAGGTTTATGGCCGGCGTTGCTGGCTCATGCCGCGATAGAATGGCGCCATGGGCAGGCAATGGGGCTTACTAAGCTTCCCCTCTCTGATAAACCACTGCATGAGAGAACTAAAGATCTAGTCTAGCAGTGATAGTATCACACTTGCTACTCCTTTGATTGAGAGCCGCGTCGTAGTACGCTTACGTATAGACACTGACGTTGGGTGCGATACTGGCGGGTTTTGCCGCAAATCACTCTTATTTTTTTTACGCAGATAGATTTATTTGGATTTGCAAGGGAATTATACAATTGAAATTTCAGAAAGTGCCAAACACTACTCCTTCTATTTGCATGACAAGCTTTCATAGTTGTTTTCATTGAGGTATTACTCAGGGAACAACGTTAAACACAATTTTTGTACATGGTATTGTAACTAATCTTATATGTGCTTCATTTTGATTTGGGATAAGTGTTTGAACTATGGCTCGGGATTTCCACTGTGGTGTGCTTCTATTGTGACATATCCATATGTATTTTTGTTGTGCGACATAGTGGAAACGTGAGAGCGTAGTTGGAGCATTTACCCTATACAATTAAACTTTAAAGTTAGCTAGGAAACTAACTTCAAAGTGAAGCATTTTAGTCGCTTGAAGGTGTCACCTGGGACGAACAAAGATATAATTAATATATGTCAAAGCCAGAAGTACTTGAACCCGTTAAAATTTATTTTAAAAGCATGAGTTATGATTGTGTAGGTAGATTAGAGATTTCAGTTATTTATTAAATAAGACTAAATAATCATCAAATGAACTTCAATAAGAGAATTCAGAAAGTCAATTAACATAAGTGATAGGACGCGGGGGGTCCGCTTAGAGAGGCAACTGGCCTTGAGAGTTGTATAATAAATCTTCCTATTTAGTATATTTGTTAATTACAGGCAATCTCAATAGCAGTCATATCTTCAATCAGGCGCTAACAAATAAGTGAAGTTTTAGGATAGGTGTGTTAAACATGTTGATAGTTTTGAAATAAGGATTAGGATTGTTGTGCTTTAGTTTTCGGTAAGGTATGATGTGTCAACTAAACCCTTTTGAGCCAATTTTCAAAAATCAAACTGGCCCTCCCCTTGGCTAGTGTTTAACCTGGACGTTGGTGGGCGGGACTAATCTTATGCTTCATAGTGGAGCGTTTGAGACGGTTGGTTTAGGTCCGGCATCGTTGGCTCATGCCGTGGCAGAATAGCGTCATGAGCATGCGATGAGGATTACTGAGCTTCCCCTCTCTGATGAACCATTGCACGAGAGAACCAAAGTTTTAGCCTGAAGTGATAGTAGGGGAAATCCATGTTGTGTCGGCCTGGGTGTCCCTGATTTGGGCCCATACATGGATTCAGCAATCGACTAAATTTTCAGTGGCGACCAAGGGTATCCATTGGTGCCATATCGCGTTCATCTGGATACGATTGATAGATGGTAGATTTTTGGCGATGGGCCCAATCATGGATCCATGGGCCGACATTGGAGCCATTTCCCATATCACACTTGTTACTCATTAGTTTGAGAGCCGCGTTGTAGTACGCTTACGTATACCGTGCCAGCACCATATTTGACGCGTCCCTAATGATGACGCAGTCGTCTAATTTTTATCGCATCTCGATTTTGACAAGATATTTTTCAAAACTTTGTTACACCATCATCCCTAGAGCACAGGAACTAATATTTGCAGAAGTAACATTTTAAAAACAATGATTGAAAATAGTCGAACATTATTGAGTGCGTCGATTTAGGAACCGCTTCGAATATGGTGCCTCCACGGTAGGCACTGACGTTGGGTGCGATACTGGCGGCTTTTTCCGCAAATCGCCGTTATTTTATTTATTTTTACACAAATAAATTTATTTGGGTTTACACGGGAATTATATAAATGAAATATTTCAGAAAACGCCCAACAGTGCTCCTTCTATTTGCGTGACAAGCTTTCATTGTTGTTTCATTTTTTTTTTAACTCTTTAGGGCCTGTTCATAAACTACGTAGACAGTTTTTTAGGATTCTTGATCCCCCCTCCCCCTGCGTAGACAATTGTCCATACAAAAATTTTAAAATTTGTATGGGCCGTGGTTAATTGTCAAACCCCTACCCCCCCCCCTCCCCCTAAACTGTCTACGTAGTTTATGGACAGCCCCTTATTTGTTCCAAATTCAAAATAAATTACATTTAATATTTAATTTTAACCTAGGTGCTCCAGTTACTGCAGAAACGTACCAGCCTTAATTGTTATGATATATATATATATATATATATATAAGTGTTTTTACATTGTTCATGTCTTGGCAATTCAGTATTTTAAACAGGTTTTTTAACCTGCATGTCAGTATAACAATTGATATCTTAAAACTAAAAACTAAAACTAAATCTTATCTAAGTATAAAGGGAATTAATCGTTGCAATTGAGGATTGCAACGATTTTTGCCTGAAATTATTAATTATTTTGTTGGACATTTGTTCTAAAGTCTCAACATTCGAAATTCTATGTACCTCGGTAGTACTGTACCAGGGAGACAACTTCAAAATCATTTTCAGAACTTTGTTCTGAATCCTTTGAAGTGCTTTTTTCCTGGTAGTGCAACAACAAGACCATATTGGCACAGCGTAAAGCATGGCCGGTCTAAAAACTTGTTTAAATATTAGAAGTTTATTCGTCAGGCAAAGTTTGGATTTCCTGTTTATAAGAGGATACAAACATTTTATATATTTGTTACATTTGGCTTGAATGCCCTCAATGTGATCTTTAAAAGTTAATTTTTGGTCAAGTATAAATCCAAGATATTTCACTTGGTTTGACCAGGAAATTGGAACTCCGTTCATAGTGACTATGTGACTACTACTAGGTTTCAAAAACGAAGCTCTAGGCTTATGTGGAAATATTATAAGTTGAGTTTTGGAAGCGTTGGGAGAAATCTTCCATTTTTGTAAATAAGAAGAGAAAATATCTAAACTTTTCTGCAGTCTGCTGCAAATTACACGAAGACTTCTTCCTTTAGCGGAAATGCCTGTGTCATCAGCGAACAAAGATTTGTGGCAACCCTGAGGCAAATCAGGGAGGTCCGAAGTGAAAATGTTATACAATATAGGCCCAAGAATGCTACCCTGAGGAACTCCAGCTCTAACAGGTAGTCGATTAGATTTGGAATTTTGATAATTTACCTGCAGAGTTCTGTCAGTTGAATAATTTTGAACTAATTTCATAATATAAAGTGGAAAATTAAACTTTTTCAATTTAGCAATCAAACCTTCATGCCAAACACTGTCGAATGCTTTTTCTATGTCTAGAAGAGCAACTCCAGTTGAGTGGCCTTTAGATTTGTTTGAACGAATTAAATTGGTAACTCTTAAGAGTTGATGAGTAGTTGAATGCCCATGGCGAAATCCAAACTGCTCATCTGCAAAAATTGAGTTCGTATTGATGTGAAGCATCATTCTATTCAAAATTATCTTTTCAAAAAGTTTACTTATTGAAGAAAGCAAACTTATTGGGCGGTAGCTAGAAGCTTCAGCTGGATTTTTATCCGGCTTCAAAATTGGAACAACTTTTGCATTTTTCCATTTATCAGGAAAGTATGCCAAATGGAAACATCTGTTAAATAATTTTACCAAGAAAGACAAGGTACTCTCTGGGAGTTTTTTGATGAGGATATAGAAAATTCCATCATCACCTGGAGCTTTCATATTTTGAAACTTTTTAGTTATAGACCTTACTTCGTCCAAATCAGTCCCCCAGGAATCATCAAAAATATTTTCCCGAGAGAAAATATTCAGAAAATCCCGAGCAACCTGATTCTCAATAGGACTAGTAAGACCCAAACTGAAATTATGGGAACTCTCGAATTGCTTAGCAAGTTTCTGAGCTTTTTCCAAGTTTGTGATCAAAATTTTACCACCTTCTTTAAGCGCTGGAATTGGCTTTTGAGGTTTTTTCAAATTTTTTGTGAGTTTCCAAAAAGGGTTTGGAACTCGGGTCTAATTTAGAAACATTATTTTCAAAAGTTTTGTTCCTCAGGGCAGAGAATCGCTTTTTAATTTGTTTTTGCAAATCCCGCCAGATAACTTTCATGGCAGGATTGCGTGTTCTTTGATATTGTCTCCTACGGACATTTTTAAGACGGATCAAGAGCTGAAGATCGTCGTCTATTATAATTGAATCGAATTTAACCTCGCATTTTGGTACTGAGGCAGCTCTTGCTTCAACTATAGAAGTAGTCAGAGATTCAAGAGCATAATTAATTTCATCTTTGGTTTGCAAAGGAATGTTTGGATCGAAGTTATATTCCATAAATGTTCGATATTGCTCCCAATCAGCTCTATGGTAATTGAAAGTAGAGCTGTTGGGATTACAAATTATTTTTTGGGATATTTCAAAAGTTACTGGAAGGTGATCAGAACCGAAGTCAGCATGGGTAACCAATTGGCTACAAAGTTGACATGAATCAGTTAAGACCAAATCAATAGTGGAGGGATTTCTTGCAGAAGAAAAGCATGTTGGGCTGTTTGGATATTGAATAGTGTAATAACCTGCAGAACAATCATCAAACAGAATATTACCATTGGAATTGCTTTGAGCATTATTCCATGAGCGGTGTTTTGCATTAAAATCACCAATAATGAAGAATTTAGACCTATGACTGGAGGTCACCCTTGAGAAAATTCTTTTGCTGGCCTACGCATTGGAATGGCAAATAGGCAGCTATAAACGTAAGTTGTCCAAAACTTTGGTTTCAAATGAAGAAAGTATTTTATGTTTGATTCGTCTATGAATAATGATGACAACGCCACCACAGGGTCCATCAAGACGATCATTTCTATAAATTAAATAATTTGAGTCCTTCTTAACCTTATGGCCAGGTTTAAGGAACGTTTCAGTTATAACGGCAATATGCACGTTAGGAACTCTTAAAAAGTTAAATAGCTCGTCTTCATTATCTTTAAGAGATCGAGCATTCCAATTTAAAATATTTAAAGCTTTAAAATCCATTACTGAATTTTAAAGTCATGACAATATTATTAGCAAATTTTACTCCAGTTTGAATAGCATCAAACATGGAGTTAGATTTAAGCATATCAGAAATCATGTCAATTAATGAATTCTGTAAAAATTCCATTTTAGGGACAGTAATGCTTCCTAAGTCAAAATTGTCAAAATTTCCGTTAGAACGTTGGTTAGTATTTTGATTTCTACCCGCTGCAATAGCAGCATAGGTAGCTCCATTATCTCGCTGAACATTGTTAGCAGCGAGGGGAGTAGGTACAGATGAAACATTTGAAGCAGGGGTGATATTTGTACCTACGGGTACGAATGTAGAATTTGTTCCTCGCTGACCGTTGTTAACAGCAGAGGAATTTGTACATGGTCGGAAACGTGGAGCGTTTCCTACCTGACGGTTAGAACGAGATTGTAGGATCGCTTTGCGAGTCTTACATTCCCAAAAATTGGATTTGTGGTTTTCACCACAATTTGAACATTTAAATTTCTTAGGATCTTCCTTCACAGGACAGTCGTCCTTTGCGTGAGAGGAATCACCACAATTCATGCATTTAGCTGGCATGTAGCAATTTTTAGTTCCGTGACCCCATCCCTGGCACTTACGGCACTGAGTGAGGTTTTGGAAATTTCCTCCAGTCTTCCTGAAGTGTTCCCACTTCACTCGGACATGGAGCAAAAGGCTAGCTTTTTCTAAGGCCTTAAGGTTGTTTAGTTCACTAGACTTGAAGTGAACTAAATAAAAATCATTAGAAATCCCGTTGCGCGAATCGCCAGGACGGGATTTCATTTTCATTTTGATTACTTGGAGTGGCACAACTCCAAGTAATTTTGCCAGTTCATCTTTGATCTGATCCAGGGATTCACCACTGGGCAGTCCTTTCATGACAACCTTGAACACACGTTCAGTTTTGGTGTCGTAAGTAAAAACATTTTGCTTCTTCTCAGTAAGATACTTGAGAAGACATTTAAATCCGTCCAAGGTTTCAGCCAATACACGGCATTCACCCCGACGTCCAATTTGTAGTGAAAACTTAACTTTCACGAAATTCAAAAGTTCCATGCGAAGAGCATGGAAATCGGTAGTGGTTATCACAATAGGGGGAATCTTTTCCTTCTTGGCATTAAGCCGGGAAAGTTTACTACAATTTTTCTTGGATGATGGATCATTCTCATCATCCGTGAGCAAATCAAATTGATTACTCAAATTAATTTCATCAGAAGGGGGGTCAAGAGTTTGCCCCTTTCTTTTGCGTTTAGGCGCCATGGCGGCAGTAAATTTTTATCCAAATCGACTTCCAAGCAGATTACTATATGAATCTGAAGGATCGAAGAGGAATTTTCCAAATCGATATCCAAGAAGGATTACCTCGGGTAGGGTCCAAACAAGGATTGACGAGGAATAAGAGTTGAACAAGGTAGAAATTTTTTACAGGTTGAGCACTGAAAAGTGCTGTTTAAATTTGTTGTAGCTTTAGGTACTTCCTTCAGCAAAAAGCAAATAGATCCGCACGGCAAGAGAGCACGATGCGGACTGTGATTGTTGTTTCATTGAAGTAGGTATTACTCAGGGAACAATTTTAAACACCATTTTTGTACATGGTATTGTAACTAATCTTATACGTGCTTCATTTTGATTTGGGATACATGTTTGAACTATGGCTCGGGATTTCCACTGTGGCGTGCTTCTATTTTGACATATCCATACGTAATTTTGTGGGACGACATAGTGGAAACGTGTGAGCGTAGTTGGAGCATATACCCTATGTAATTTAAAAATCAGCTAGGAAACTATCAAAGTGAAGCATTTTAGTCACTTGAAGGTGTCACCTGGAACGAACTAATATATAATAAATATAGTTAAAAGGCAAAAACAACTTGATATACGTTAAATTTTAGATTACATACACAAGTCCAGGTACTTAATAAAGCATGGGTTATAATTGATTAGGTAGATTAGAGATTTCAATTATTTATTAAATTATGCTAATGAGATATCATAATCATCAAACGAACTTAAATAAGAAAATTTAGACAGCCTAATAACATTAAATATATTAACAAAAGAGTTAGGATGCGGGGGGTCCGCTTAGGGAGGCAACTAGCCTTTAAAGCAACTGGGAACTAGCCTTTTCATATATTGTCTGTTTATTTTGATGATTGCTTTAAAATATCAATTTGGTATATATGTGAAAGGATGAATGGGTAGCAGATGGATGTCCTGAGGATGTCAAGCGGAAATGGAATTTGGCAGCCTAACACGTGGCAACAGGGCTTGTGCAAAAGATGATGGAACGTATACGAAGAAATCTCGATGAACATTTCAAATGGTCCTATCTGCTTTGATCGATTCTCTTAATCGAGTTTCTCTTTTCATAACCACTGCTATGCAAACAGATTTCGCGTTAATTCTACCACATAGTTTGATAAAGGAGGTTCTTATCTAGCGTCCAAAACGTCAAATACAACAGGGAAAGATTTTGCAGCTGAGTTATTGACGAAAGAGAAAGTCGATGAAGAGAATCGATCAAAGCAGATAGGACCATTTGAAATGTTCATCGAGAAATGTTCGAGCAATGACCTATGGTAAGAAGGAAGACTGAAACAATGGTCTTACAATAAGCGTAATACCTACTCATGTATAGCTGTTACATTGAACTATGAAAAATAAAACGCATTTCTAAACCCCACCAAGATTTTCGTGTCCGGATTTTTTCGTGTTCAACCTTTATTTTGCATGCAAATCATTTCCCGATTTTGGGTATACATGACATAGTTGGTAGGCTATTGGAAATGGGCCCCTTCTGGGTGAACGGTAAATTGATATTTTTGGCAAATTTGCATCCACGATAACCTAGGTATATAACCATAATATATATTGAATAAAATCTGAAAGTATACAATAGCATTAGATGTCCGTCGAGCTAAGCAAAGCAAGCGAATCATGGTATCTTTACCTCATTTCATAACGACAAAGAGGGGTTCGATTTTTCCGTTTTGTATGATCTTATCTGCATTATGACCTTCATATGATATGAGCACAGCTAAATACAAGTACACAAGAATTGTCAACCTCCCATCTCCAATGTGTCAATATGCTAGTCTTGAGTGACGGAGTCAGCTCGTAACTACAAGGAATGACAATTGTGCTGTTTGTGTGAATACGACAACATTAGAGCCCGCAATTACCGTGCTATTAGAGTCATAATAACTGTGCTACAACGTGTGTGATGCGCTCCGTGAAGGACATAAACATTAACTACACATATATCGCGCATCCGCAACCGGAGCTGCACAGTCGTGATCTCTTCGATTCGGAAAAGTAAACTACATAATTAGAGAAGCACAAAGCAACAGTATTTAATTGCAAATTTTGCGTGTCCAATTCATTGCACCGGTTCAGCAAATTATGACCTAGAAAAAAATCCAAGACAAAGGTTCCTATATGTATGTACCTTCACTACCGGCTTTTGTATTAGTTTTGGTTTTCATCATTTGATAAACTGCCTCGTATTTGGGAAACCTTAAGCATCAGCAGCACGGATGAAAACACCAAACGTTGAATTGGTTAGAGCGTGACTTCCGATAGGAAGGGAGGAGGGTGTTTTATGGGGAAGATGTTCATTTCTCTTTACCTTTTCACTCCAAGCTTCGAAGTATAGATGGGAAAACACTTTCTCGGCACGGAGAGCTGCAAACATAATTTCTAAGAAAGTTTCTCACGTCCAGTGTCCGGCAAATGCAATTTTGTTGTCATTATTACCTCGAAACCTTCTATACTAAGTGAAGAGTGGAAAAATTGGTCACTTTGTGTGTAGTAAAAAAACATTGTTTGAGGTAAGGTTTTAGTTTAAATTTAAAGCTTACCTATATGCTAAAGAAAATCCATATAGAAGTGTGAAGCTATTTCGTGACTTTAAAAAAACAACAGATTGAAGCTTTGCGTTCTTTTTACATTTTTATATGACCACTTTCGCTACTGTCGGTCTTGTGGCTTTTAGGCTAATCGCAATGAATTGCACATTTGTTTCATAGAACTATTTATATTCTATTATTAAATATTGGATTCAAAGCCAAACCAACCCATTAAGCAATATTAATGTCGGTGATCGACGATACTGAATCCCATCGTTGGTAAATGGTGGATATCGTTTTCTACCCTACGGAACTAGCTTTTTTGCTTTTACAGAGAAGCGAAACGATGAGAACGGGTATAAAACAGGTTTGCGCAGAATTTTCGTTTTTACTGTTCAGAAAGGCGCTCAAACCAGACAAGTAGTGTAATTGTTGATGGAACAGGTTCGAATGGATCAGTCAACTGCTGTTTAACAGGTTATGGGCCGTCAGGAAGGACGAATGATATTATTTCTCAAAGTTTGATGAAAGTTCCTTTGTGATTTTAGCTCTGTATTCAAATTCAATGCAGATCATATATTAATTGGGCGTAATGGATGATTATGCAATACACAGCAAAACACAAATTTTCATATTACATCAAAGAGGACGAGTTCAATCATGTCGAAAATCTCATGTAATTTTTATGGCCACAAAAATAAACAAATGCAGTAAAAGTAGCGTAATGTCAGTTCATGCACTGTACTAATGATAATTTTGTCCTTTTTGGTAATATTACACCATATTTTTGACACGATTGAAGTGCATCCACTTAGATGTGATATCTGAATCAATTTTTTACTGTGTAGCACTTGAACGCCAAACAGTGATTGTTGGTTTTTATTTATTGAAAATTATTTACTTGACGATTGTTTTCCAAAATGATTGTAGTTGCAATTTAATTCTTGTCTCGATATTCCCCTAATATCCCTATATAGAGTGATGATTAATGCCTTGATCAGATTACAGCCTCATAACATGTTATAATAGTTATCAGCAAAAAAAATGCCATCGAGATAAGCCATATTACATGTTATAACTGCTCAGTTTGACTAGTGTTTAGCGTATCTAGTTAATAATATTCAAAGAACATACTACAGTAAACTATCCCTTACTCGATATTTTCTTTTACTCGATGATTTATAAATTCTTTTTATTTTTCAAGCTATCGGTGCTTCATTCATCTCCTTTCATATTATTTTCTATAGTTTTAAACAAAGCATTAGGGGTCATCCCAATGTTATGTAAGCGTTTTTGAGTAATTATTAGACCACCTTCCCCCTTGTAAGACACAGTGAGATTCGAAGTTAAGCCCCTAAAGTTTTGGCAAGATTTCAAAATTTTCAGAAAATCGTTGTTTAGTCAGTTAAGGCACGCCATTAGGTTCGACTCGTGGTCCAGTCGAGTAAATCTTTCGGGTTGGGAATTTTCTTGACTTCCCTGGGAATATAGTATCCAGGGTGGCCAGTAAACCGGGAATACCGGGAAATATCCGGGAATTTGAAGAGTAACCGGGAAAAAACCCGGGAATTTGGAGAGAGAACCGGGAAAAATAAATTAAAAGAAAATACACCAGAATTTCAGAATAAACTATTAAAACAGAGTGATCCTTTACCAAATGAATGTCTTGCTCTATTTGCTGCATAATTTTCTTTAGTTTCCCGTCTTATTGTTTTTACAATTTAATCACTCAGCAATAATGCAAATTGATTTTTGTCGTTCGAATTTCAGATGTAAAGTGCATGGTCCTTAAAAGAAAATATTGAAGATGCTGGACTTGGGAAGCAAATGTTTGTAAAAACCGAAACTGAATTATTCTTTTCCAGGGTTTTAATTTTTCGTTGTTCAAAATTCTCATGATATGAATTTCAGCATTAACTTGGAATTCTGCTCTGAATTGTCTTGAAATTGCTCTGAAATAAATCAGAAAACATTCCGCGTAATAATTACCGTTGATTTTTTTTTTGGAATTTCCTTGTAACCCCTTCTAAGAATTGAAATTATTCTTAGAATTCCCTTGAGCCTATCCGAAGACTTTGATTCCTTTGAAAATCTTTTCAAAAATTTATTTTAACTCTATTCAAAATAGCAGGAATCTGTCGAAATTTTATTTAGAAACCCCTTAAGGAATTTCTTTCTAGTTATCAGCAAAAAATTTACAATCAATTTTGTTGGAGTTCTGTGATGAATATTTTGCACTAGGGTTGAAATAATTGCCAAAACATTCTTAGAACTCTTCTTGTTGAATTCTAATCATAATTCTCTTGGAATTCTTCTTAAACGTCATCTGTCATTTTACTCATGATCCCCATACAAATCTCCTCAGAATAACGTAGGAATTTTCCGCAAAGTTTTGTTTTTCACACCTTTTTAAATCTTCTAAAATTACCTAACAATTTAATTTAGAACATGCATTCTTCTTCGCAGAAATCCCTCCTTATTCACCAAACAATTTCTAAGGATTTCATGTCAGAATAATTCTGGAATTCTGTTCAGAATTTTTCCTTCGAAAACTGTGTGGGAATCCTTCTCAATATTGTTTGAAATCAACACTTTGAATTCTTTTAAATTTTACTAAAAATTGCAGGGTTTGTCCGGTAGATTCTATAGATTGTTCTGTAATTTGTTATAACTCTTAAAATGCTTCCAAGTTTCAGAGCGTGACAATTATGACTCCACAACTGATAAGGATGATATATTTTTGTCAAATCTGTGATCTTAAAATTTTTTCGAAATCTCACATTTTAATTATTTTTTTTTTGTTATTAATCACAAATTTTGAAAACAAATGTTCTAGTTAGCCCCAGAATCTTGGAAATCTTCTTAAATCAATTTTTTTTATCCTTTGAATAAATTCCTTTCAGTACGTTCTTAAAAATGCGTTCAATTTCGTTGTTTTGTTGAATATTAACAACCGGAAATTTTTTGAGATTCGAACCGGGAAAACCGGGAATTTCAAAATGAAAATTCACTGGCCACCCTGAGTATCATTGTGTTTGCCATACAATATACAAATGTATGCATTAGTTGGCATAGAAAGCTCTCAAATAATAACTAAGTATAGAGCCAGCAACACTCTAGCAAAAGATGCGTTAAAAGCCAAAAAGAAGAATAAGAAGAACATTTCCGGAATAGCAAATCTGTTCATGAGCCATCCCATCAAATTGACCAAATTGGTTTTGAAAATTATATATTTCTATACGTTCACGGTGGTTTTTGGATCTTATAGAGAATTGACCAGGGGCCTCATAGCCTAGTCAGTAAAGGCACGGTATTATCAAGCCGGAGGCGGCGGGTTCGATTCCCGGTCCGGTCGAGGGAATCTTTCGGGTTGGAAATTTTCTCGACTTCCCTGGGCATAGAGTATCATTGTGCTTGCCACACAATATACAAATTCATGCATTGGTATTGGCATCGAAAGCTCTCAATTAATAACTGTGGAAGTGCATTTAGAACACTAAGTTGAGAGCACGCAATAAGCTAATATGCGCTAAACAATAAGCTTGAAATGTGAACAAGAAGAAGAAGAAGAAGAAGAGAATTGACCACTTCCCTGGGATTTCCAAGAAATTAAGGAAAGACCCACCAACTTTTGGAAAACCCTTCGATATTTAAAGTCTTATGAACTTCAGGGAAGCTCTTCAAAATTTAGGGTCCTCATATTTTCAGCTAAGTCCTTCAAACTTCAGGGAAGTCTTCAGATCTTCGAGAAAGTTCTTCGAACTTGAAGGAAGTCCTACGAACTTCTGAGAATTTCTACGAACTTCGTGGTACTCCTACGATATTTAAGAAATTCCTATGAATTTCAAAAAACTCCGAACTTCAGGGAAGTCCTAAGATCTTAAAAAAAGTCCTTCGAACTTCGGGGAAGTCCCATGAAATTCAGGCAATACTAACTTCAATGAACCCTTCAAGAAAGACCTTGAGGGAAGTTCTACGAACTTTAGGGACTTTCTATGAACTTCAGCAGTCAGTCTTTTTAATAATAAGAGTTATTAAACCAGCGTTGCTTATGAATTCTTTTAATCATATGATTTTGAAATCATGTTGTAATCAAAATTCCGCTAAATAAGATCCTTAATCGTTGACAATTTGCGGAAAATTTAAACAAACTGGAAATCCGTAAAATTGTTAGAAGCAAAGGTTTGTTTAAAGAGTCCTCATTCATATCACACTTCGTAATTTCACCTTGAGATAAACTAGCCCGTTGGCTAAAAATCTCAATAATAAAGTTAAGAAAATCGCAGTTACAAAAACAGAAATCTCAAGATTTAGGGGCTTATAGATCTCTAAATTTCAGACATTAGATAGGGCTCCGCGCTAGTCCGTCGTATCTCAGCTTTTCTTCATCATACACCCCTAAAATCGCTCATTTTACGGGTTATCGCAAATGTTTCAGTGTCAATTGTAATTAATCTTGTAAGCAAAGATGTTTTTGCAAAAACATGAATGAAAACGCTTTGTTATTATAGTTTTAGCACATAAAACGGAAATAGGCGCCATGATACGACGAAGTAGCGCGGCTCCCTACTAGCTTCTTTACAGCAAACAATCAGATAAAGATTTCACGGGCATTCACAAGAACCTTAATACCTATTTTGGTTTGTGAAATTCCGCATTGCGCGAAGAATGACAAGGATTCACTTTATTTTTTTATTAAACATTGTTTTTTTAAATACATGGTTTTTAGAACCAGGAAATTCTTAAATCAGGAAAACCAGGAAAAAACCAGGAATTTCAAAATGGAAATTCACTTGCCACCCTGGGGACTGCAATCTAGCGGGATAAAATTAATAACTCTGAAACGGAGCTTTTCTGTGACTCGGTGTTTTCAGCGATGTTTATTATTATAATATGGATTGAAAAGATAAAAAATATAGCAACAATAATTGTTTGTCCTCCAAATAAACCGAAAACAGTAGGCTGTAGAAAAATAGACAATCCTCTGTACAATGCACAAACAAAAAACTTAATGTTTTGACGCTGGTGGGAAGGTCTTTTAGACCTAGACTGTCCCACAAAAAATGACAAAAATTGGTCAAGTTTTCGAAGAGTTACAGGCAAAGGGTTGTTTCGAGATGATAAATTATAACAGTTGTACCAACTTTGGGGGCGTAGAACAAAAAAAACTCAATAGTGAAGGGATAATTTAATTTCAGGGCATTAACAGTTTACTTTTATCAAATACCATAATAAAGCAGGGAACACATTTGCAAAGATATTAATTAATGTTTGGTGGTTCGTGTCTTTTTCAGGCATGGAAAATCATTTACAATCGTTTTGTGCGTTCATTTACATTAATTTGCGTCTAACTTTTTTCATCATCACAATTCCGTGAAATCATTTATGAAGATTTTGTAGGTTTTTATATTAGCTACAACTGTTATATTTAGTAGACTTGTTATTAGTAGCGATAGGGGTGCCACTTTCCTGGTTGTGAATAACTCAAATCTGTATCTCTCATGTATGACGAACTAGAGCGGACAGAACTTTTTATTGTTTTTCAGTTAATACTAAAAGGCTATGGGTATTTTTTTCCCAGAAAAGTAAGCATACTGCAAATGTTAATATCGTAAGATCGGACAAAAAATAAACAATTTCTTGAAACGGCATCTGAAAGGCAACGCATGAAGGAGCATTTGAGGCTAGTTTTGAGGTTAAAACTGGGATTTGGTTTATGTGACGGGATTGCGATTATAGGCAATTTAGCAGTGAGAAGTTCGCATAAGGCTGGAATTTGTGAAACTTTACACATCCAACCACGAATTCAATAAAACATTCTAAGTTGAATCAGGCGAAAATACTCAACATAGTTAAGCTTGTAATCATTACGCGCATCGTTATCATCACTTATCTACTGTGTAACCTTGCTAGTGCATAGAGTCTTTTTTGACCAGGCGTCACTTTAAAAAAGCTGTAACTTTGTAACGAAATATGATAGAGACCTGAAATTTCCTCACTTTTCCTAACTTTTGAAAACGAACATTTTGCGGTCAAAAAAGTTTCAGCGACCTCTAGGAGTGGTGCTACAAAAAAAGTGACACAGTGTGCTTTAGGGTCTAAACTGATTCAGACTGCAACTCGCTCCCAAAAATCAAATTTTGAATCGATTCTTGATCTATTGGCCTCAAAAAAAAAAAGATAAAGCTTCCTAAAATGGCACCCTTTCCAGGATTTTCCCAATTGGGCCATTTAGGAAAGCTGGCACCGGTTCCGATTGTGTACAAATGGACACTTCCAAAACGTTATGTACTTGTACCGTCCGACGGCTCTCATGTATGACATCATGCCATAGACCGTAAGATGAATCTGGCCACATTCGGATACCCGGAACCGGTTCCGCTAGGGCTCAAAAAGGACACTTTCCAAACCTGTACTGGTATCGTCCGACGGCTAGTAAAGTAAATAGACATCATGGATCCATCTATTTGTTTGTGGATGAAAAATCTTCTCTTTACTTCTGGATGAGAAATCGTAAATTTTCAGCCGTCGGACGATACCAGTACATGAGGTTTAGGAAGTGTCTTGTGTGAATCGGTTGTGGGTATCCGGATGTGGCCAGATTCACCTTACGGTCCATGTATATTTACTTCTAGGTGAAAAACCGTTAAAGTTGAGCCGTCGGGAGGTACAATCATGAGGTTTTGGAAGTTTCTTTTGAGGAAAATAGATCAAGAATCGGTTCAAAAATGGATTGGTGAGTTGCAGTTTGGGTCTTTTTTGATCCGCTAATGCACAATGTGTAACTTTTTCCTAATGCATTAGGAAGGTTAATACCTATTACATGTTCCGGTCAGACCCTTTTGTGGTTTCTAGCACCTAACAGATTATATTAAATAGAAGATGGCTGTTTGTCTTCGAGGCATTTCTTTAGTAATAGTAATCGGAAAATCTACTAGTGCCAGGTAGTGTTTGAACTGACACTATTAATAAATCTTGGTTTGAAATCAAAAACAGGTACAACATTATAGAGAATGTTGCAATTGTATTACCATCACAGAAGAAAAGCGTACACAAGTCATGACCAGCGAAGAGCTCCGTTGAATTGAAGAACTCCGCTGCTACCTGATTGGAATTGGTAATAACTATTGGCGCCCATTCGGCAGTGAAGCACATAAAAAAGCCATCTTTGATTTGTAATGAATCTTCCAACGGAGGCATGTTCGTCACTAAATATTTGAACAGTTTGTTTTATTAAATAGAGAATCAATTTCCGGAGAAAAACTTCTATCTGGCAGTTCCTCTCAAGCTAACGCGAGCTATTAAAATCTTAACGTTCTGAAGCGTAAAACAACTGCAATTATATCTCGCTCAGAGCGTACATTGGCAAGGTAAAACCTGTTCTTGGGGTTTGTTCTAAATTTCTACCGGCAGCATACGGATGTGTGTTGGTACGAAAATGTGGTGCTCCAAACAATTTACTATCACATGTTGCCAGGAACCTGTTGACAACACCGTATCAGACAGATTTTCAAACCGTGGCTGATTTTCGCTGCTGTGATGGCGGCTTAAGTAAGTGCCTCAACTACTACTACTACATACAAAGAGACTTACGTGCGCTGGAGATAAAAATAAACGCCACTTGCCACTTATAGCCTGAGAAGAAAATGACATATGGAATCACCCAGATACCTATTATTGGAGTGGGGGAGTTATTTGGATTGCACTTGTTACAGTTATTGACGGGATTACGCTTACACATTGAGACAGACTATTTTTAGTATTATGTTTAAAGACTTTGCCATTCAAGTTGCTCCTAGGCCGAAGAGTGGTAATTTTAATCGAGTTACAGGAATTTGAAAAGCACTCATGCATTGTTGTGCTTCCTCTGCTTCCTCAACTAATTTTTATCATCTTAAAATTCTGCTCAAGTTCATTTTTTTTTAATTGGTGTCACTTCGAAGAAGTCTACCTGTTTCGTACACGCAAAATTCAATATGCATTTAATTCTGTCACGAAATTTTCAACTCAATAACAGAACAAAGATACAACATGTTTGGTGGTTTTGTATGAAAATAGTCAAACAGCATTGTAATGTATGCTCACATGCATACATTCAGCTTCTTTGCATATTTGTAACAGATTTAACGAAAACTTCTGGGATCACCTGTGCTACCATGTTAAGGTTTGTTTTGACTCGCAAAACAAAATGTTGACATCTAACAGAACAGTTTGTTAATTAATGGTGAGTTGCCCAAACAAATGGATAAATATCCGCTATCATACGTACAATTGTACAACCTGGAGGCAACAGTTGTTGCACACCCTTGCTTGTACCACGTCACTGTATTGCAATGACGACGTCGCGTCGTCGTGCGCATCGTTTGGACCATATTCTCCTTTATGTTTTTTTCAACCACTAACACGGTGCGGTGGGTTGTGGCCTCAACGTGACGGTGCTGTAATATAATTTAATCAGATAAATTAAAGTGATTCACGAAGCCTTTGGGTCATTCTTGACACCCACGACAAAAGGTAATTGCGCCTAGCACTGACAGTCGGTGGATCGTTTCAGTGCTCCGAGCGGTAACATGCTCAATTTATGGCACTATACTCTGGCTCGTTTAACTTTAACCCGGATTGATTTGAAATGATCAATGGAAAGATGTGGAAGTCTCGTACCGTACAAGCATCATATATTATTATTAGCAACATAGGGGAAATGTCTCTAATGTTGGCCTATGGATCTAAGATTAGGCCCATTGCTAAAAATCTGCTATTTATCAATTTTATCTAGATGAACGCGTTATTGGGACGTTACTAATGGATATTTTTGGTTGCTATTGAAAATTTAGTCGATTGCTGAATTTATGTATGGGCCCAAATTAGGGACACTTAGGCCGACATTACCTGCATTTCCCCTACGTATTATTAAAAAAAAACTTGGTTCTGTTTGCAAAAGTGAATTTGGCTTATTTACATCTCAAACTTTAAGGAACCATCAATAGATCTCATATAACTCAGCTCAGCTAATTTTAAAGAGATTGTTTTTGTGGAATACAATGAATGGACTGCACTGGATATTTCGAAGCATGTTCTTTACAAACGGCGTCAATTGATCAGTATTTTAACACTTTTTAGGTCGAATGGTGTTGCATTCCTACACCTTGAAACAACATACATATCAGTGCCAACATTTCAAAGGGGCGTAAATGCATTTGTAAATAATGGCTTTAGCCGTCAATTTTTCGCGAATAAAACCTCACTCTTAAAAATTAATGATTTTTGTTGTTGGGGGGAGTTGAACCACTGCGTCCATTATTTGAAGTTTTGTGGTAAACCAACAAATGATATCAAAAGACTCAATTTGGCCACAATGCTGATTTGAAAAAGCAAACCATCATTAGGGTTGCATTAAACCCTTTGATATTTAGTTGAAGATGCTAATTTCAAATAACAGACTGTAGTGGTATTTTTTTTTTATACGATAGATGGAGTAGATGAAAGCATAGAGTTGATAGTTCCGTTAGAGTACGGCAGTGTGAAGATTGCATATAGATATTAGAATAGCGAGCTAGGACAACTTTTAATGCAGGTACAAATCGGTTTTTTCCTCTCTCTCTTTACCAAACTCCCTCTTTGATATTAACAAACAAATAAATTAATAAATATACTAGCTGACATGAATAGCATTTTATGCTATTGATAGGACCACTCCAAGAGAATTCTAAGTATGATTCAGAGGGCGTTCCGAGGAAATTCCAAGGGAACTCCAAATGAATACTTAGTGAATGCTGAAAATTAGATATATTCCTAGAGAATTTTCAGGAATTCATATGTAATCATGGTAATACTAAGAGAATTATTAACTGTTTCCAGCAACATACCAAACTGCGCTACCCGGGCTAGCGACTTCCAACGTAATTAGCGACATAGCGAGTACGGTTATGCCAGCTAGAAATATTGCTTTTACTGGCAGTCATATGCCCAATATTATCGATAAAATTATAAGGGAATACCAGAGAGAGTGAACACTGAGAACATTCAGAGAAGATTTTAAGGAAATTCTTTAGCAACTTTTGAAGATATCCTGTACCGACAAATTCAAACATAGAAATTTGTTTTTAGTGTTTCTGAATAGTCCTGTGCGCCGCCGCCGCCGACTATTTTGAGTCGGCGCGTCGCACAGTGGCACGAATATGAATAAAGACGGTCAAAAATATTTTCTACCCTTTTTGGACGTTTTAGAGACTGGGTGTCTTGGGAGAAGTTGCTCAAAATTATGTGTCGCATCTTTTGAAATAAACACCTGAATAATCTTTAAGCTAGTATTACACATCCAAATTCTAACTTTTTTCAGTTACGAGATAATGGTTCCATGTCTTGGACAAAGTTGTAGAGCAGTTGATTTTATGAACATTTGCTATAGACACCAAATTTCTACATCATAACCCTGTAGAGCTATAATAGATTTTCTTTTAAGACTACCTTAATATTGGTTTTTTGAGTTAATTAGTGCTTTTTTCAAATTTGATCAATTTATCATGTTCTAAGAAATTGTTGGCATCATTAAAATATACAACTTTGCTGAATACACCAATGCTTTTCATTGACATCTATGTGATGTACAGCCCATCAAGCGTTTTTGTGACGTCATATTCAACGGCTCGAAAAGAGGGTGGGCGGGCCCTGGCGGGGTCTAAAACTGATTGTATTTTGAAGATTACCTTATAAAATAGTACTTCTGAAAATTTCAGCGTTGGGTACTGAGGGGTACCTAGCCAAATCTCGATGCGAAAATGACAATATTATATACAGCCCATCGGACGGTTTTGTGACGCCATATTGAACGGCCCGAAAAGATGGGAGGCGGCCCCTGGCAGGGATTAAAACTGATTGAATTTCGAAGATAACATTATAAAATAGTGCTCCTGAAAAGTTCAGTGCTGGGTTTCCAGGGGTATCTACTCAAATCTCGAGTCGAAATAGTCAATGTTATATGTACCCAATCATGCGTTTTTGTGACGTCATATTCAATGGCTCGAAAATAGGGTAGGCGGGCCCTGATGTAGTCGAAAACTGATTGTATTTGGAAGATCACCTTATAAAATAGTACTCCTGAAAATTTGAGCGTTGGGTACCGAGGGGTACCTAGTCAAATTCGTTTATATATATTTATTAATACGTCAAACTTTCATCGGTGGATGAACTCGATCCAGCGGTGCACTCGTCCATTGAGTATCATAAATGCTTGTCAAAGCTTAGGGTTTCAGGTGTTCAAACTGTCCCCAGCTGATATTCCGAGAGTCACCTCACCTCACACACCGAGCGCGATCAGAATAGCCCTCATTAGAAAGTTCTCATGTTTGAAAGAAGAAGAAAAATCGAAATGGGTTTACACAATAAAATACCTGTGAGATAACACGTTATCTGAACTGCGGAATGCTAGTACAACCTATTTGCTCAATATTGAGTGCGTGACTCATACGTACATGTGATTAACGTATTAAACATGTTGTAATAAAATTCAGTATGTCATAGTAGTTGCCTAAATGCAACAAAACTTGCCGGAACATATACCTACCTTTTACAAATATAATTGATTATATTGAAGTAACGAAATTGGGTTGTTCGCAGAATGCTTAAATAAAACAGCAAAAAAAAGGTTATCTTCCATTTGATTTCACTTAATTAATTTTGGTATCAATGACAGATACGTAGTTCGACTACAATGTGCAGTCTTCATCAGTGTCATCCCCACTTATCAAAAACCTAACCCCCTTAAGTACTCATCTCCTAGATAAAAATGTCAAGATTACAGGTATAAAAATGAAACTACAACGTGTAGTTCGGAACCAACCTAACTAATAATAACCAAAGATTTATGTACGTAAAGTAAAGGAGAAAAATCTATTCTGCACATTGTAGTTGAACTACGTATATTTCATGGATACCAAATTAAGTGGAATTCAATAAATAAAAATAACCTTTTTATTTTGCTTTTATTTTTTTCTATTACGTAATCAAAACCTATCAAAATAGTTTCATTGGCACCTGAAAATAAGTTGATTCAGACGTGAACTTTTTATGAACGGATTTATCCAATACCACTCGGCTCAGAGACCTGAAGATAACTTTTCTCTATCAGATCTATCACTTACGCTGTTCCGCTGCGTAGAGGCATGTTGATGATTAGATTTGCTATCTCATCTGCAAATTGGACGAAATTAGGCGTTTCTTAATTCTACCATGCCATCTACTACTGTACATCACTATTAATTGCTTCATTTTTTACATTTCCCACGCGAACAAGGGTTGTTTGCCGTTGAAGTGGCGCAAGGCGATTGGGAGTTTTCTCAGAAATCGGTATGGTTCAGCATGTGTAACATGTGAGGTGCAGTTTTTTTATTGATTTTCTCGCTACACATACTTATACGAATATTACCAGTATTCCAGTATTTACATCAATTCGCTGTGGATAAATACCATCTATATAAAATCAGTAAATCACAAGAATGTCTATCTATAAACAGTAAAAGGTACAATTTGTTCTCTTTTATTGAAAAACAAATGAACGGGAAATATTGAAGGGAATTAGTCTGCAATGAAGTAACGTAGGAGTGTAACCAGTTCTCACTTATCTCGATGCAGGTTTATCTACATTACACTATCTTCTAATAAAATGCAAACACACAGGCGCTTGGCTGGCCTCAGAAAGAATGCGTGCGTGGTTTTGAATATAATCCGTTGTTATCTCGGGAAAATGTCGTCGAAATAAACAACACACAATTTGCTGCAGTGCTTCTGCTTCCAAATAAATAAATGTTTTTGCACATGATATAGAATTAATTCTGAAGACAAACTTTTCTGTAATATCATGGTAACTGGCATTACTAACGAGATTGGAAAAATCAGTGTATCTAGTTGTGATGTAGCAGAACGAGAAATGTCAGTTTCAGAATGAACCATAGTTATCTCAGTATCATCGACATTCAGTGACTGTCGAGTCCCGCCCAACAGCATCGAATTAGAGTGAATATCGTTTGATTTAGAACCATGATCAAGCTAAAGTCGCTTTTCCGCAGAGGTCAAGGTCCTTCGGGATCGAAGCATTCATCGCAATCGACGAACAACATTGCAACCACGAATGGCGGCGCCATCAAGGGTGCGTCATCTGTGTCGAGCTTAGATTGCGTTGGTGTTGCGGCCGCACCAAAATCCACCACCAAGCATAATCGAGTGCTGCACGGATCTAAAGACAAACTCGATCAATACGGCTCCAATAGTCATCAGCATCATTCCAAGGGTTCACGAGAAAAAGTAACCGACTTGAAGCATTTCGGTAAGGAAAAATCTGGAGTCCGTGCTATTTCAAAATCAAGCAATCAAATGCCCATCATCCAACCGCAACCTGCTCAGCATCAGTTGGAGCATTTTCAAACTGCACACCCGTCTGCGGCTTTGGTTCAGCAGCTGCATCGTGCTGGCAGTCGCAGTGAACTGGATCAACGCGATGACGATGCGTATTCCAGTGCCACCGAGGAGATTGTAATTTCGAAGGAATTGACGGCAATTAGTTTTGGTGGACCAATGGAGGTTAGTAAACTGTTTTTTTATTTTTTTATTTTAAACACTAAATGAGAAATACTGTATATTTTCGATATGGGGCGATAAATTCTTGTCCAAAAGCAAGATTGCTTCCACTCACTTCGCTATAAAAAAAAATGTTTTCCGGAATTATGAAATCATTAGATATTCTAATAATATTTTGCGCTTGTGAATGACAAGATGAGGTTGTAGATTATGTATTTAACACATAAAACCTGACAATTTTACTTTTAGAGAGCCACAATCAGCAATTTTATGATTCGTGAGTGCTTATTCTGAGTGAATGCTCACGAATCATAAAATCAATGATTGTGACTCTCTGAATGCGAAAGTGACAGGTTTTATGGGTAAAACACATACTTTACAACCTCTTCTTGTAACTTACAAGTGCAAAATATCATAACATCTAATGATTGCATAATATCGAATAACATATTTCAGTGAGTCGAAGCAACCTTGCCCAAAAGACGACTCCATTCGTGTAAAGATCAACAATGTGGACATTATTGTGATGACAAAATCAACCAAACCGAATCCTACCACTGACCATTTCATTCTAGAGTGATGCGCTGGTAGTAGTCAAAGGAACAATTATCTTGATCATATTATGAATGATGTTTAACCATATGACAGGAGATCAGGGCTGCCAAACCTTTCTAAACTGTCATATAGAAAACAAAGACGCTGTACTACGTCAAAATGGGCCTCCTTTATATCAAAATATTGACTAGGATTATCCTTATTTTAATTTTTATCAGGAATCTAACTCTTTTGTTTTGCGTTATACTGCCCATAAAAGCATAACAGTCCTATATTGATTTTTGTCAGAAATGAGTTATCCACTAGAATCGATGGTAAACTACCGACATTTTACGCTATGCACTAAAAGTTTCATAATTTGTTCAGAAAAGATCGTGCAAAAACTAGGTTTTTTCATCCCATCCATAAGAGCCAACGCACAGATGATTTTTCAACAGCGTTTTTTTTTTCGGCTTGCTCTTTTTTCAGATGGGATTGATATGCTTTTATGGGAAGTATATCGGATATCAGTCCCATATGGATTTTCGTCAATTTTAAGATAACAACGTTATCCACTAAAAATTGGCATCTACTTTCATATTACGTGATGAAACATTGGTCATGAAAAATGTATAAACCCCATCCTAAAATTCGATCGTCCAGAGGTCAAGTTACAGTTCTGCTTTTTAGATCGCCATAGAGGGTTAATTACGGCTATTAACATTGAAGACTACATGTGCACGAAGAGAAATGATTTTTAAATTCAAATGGATATATTTTTGCGCAGGTTTTGGTCATATCAGGCGTTACATGTGATAATGGCACAAAATCTTTTGTAAACAAACTTTGTAAGGTCATTTGCACGTGAACCAAAGCACGCCTGCTCAAACCAATACCACTTTCGGAAAGGTGCAAAGGGCCTTACAATGTTTGTTTACAAAAGCTTTTGTGCCGTTATCAAATGTTACGCCTGATATTTTTGGTATTGATTCAAATATATTATTCGGTTAATTCAAAGAAAAATATTTTTGAATCAACAAACCGGTTGTAGAGTCAATAATCTATTTGTTGATTCTAAAACCCATTTTGTAGATTCAAAAATATGTTTTGTTGAAATAGTGATAGGTACAATATGGTTGAATCAATAACAAAATACATTAGGCCCTGAAACAAAAATCTATTTTTCTGCGTGCACCCATAACTTTTGAACATTAAGTTGTACCCAAATACTTTGTTCAGTAGAAATGTGCGCCATATTTTTTTTCCTATAACTCTTTGAAGATCGTTTTCGAAAATTTGATACACAAAATTTAAATGAAAAAAAACTGATTATTTTAGGTGCACCCTAATTAACCCAAGAGTAGCCGCGCCAAATAAGGGCCTGTTCATAAACTACGTAGACAGTTTTTTGGGATTCTTGACCCCCCCCCCGCCCCCTGCGTAGACAATTGTCCATACAAAAAAAATTAAAATTTGTATGGGCCGTGGATAATTGTCAACCCCCCCCCCCCCCCCCTAAACTGTCTACATAGTTTATGGACAGCCCCTAATCACAAAATGAGCGGTGTTTTGGAAGCGAATAAAAAAATGGTTAACTCTAATTGCTTTGTGTTTTAATTGTATTTCAATGTCAACTCTTCGTACTTCTAGTGTTGTATAAACATTTTTAAAATATTCAAGGGAGAAAGAGAGAGAGAGAGAGAGAGAGAGAGAGAGAGAGAGAGAGAGAAACTTACCGAACACGAAAATAAATTCTGAGCGTGTGGCGAATACAATGACGGGAGCTAATTTGAATTGTCATTTGCCGGAGACAATCGAGCATGGAATTTTCTTATTGGATGAAATTGATGGAAGATTGTGAACGTGCGATAATTAAACCTAAGGAGATTTTATCCTTTTTTGTGGCTACTCATCAATACGTCACGTTGTTTTTGTTAGAATAATTTTAACGTAGTCTATTAGTATACTCACTTTCCTACAACGTTGTCTCAGACATCATTTCGATTAGAAGAGCCGTTTCCGTGCTATGAAGTTATTGAAAAATATCGAATGCACCATTCTTAAAAAATAGTCGCGATTCAGAATGGCTGAACTCCAATACAAATTAGATATATTGGCTATAGCGAATATTGATGCAAAATTTTATGGAGTTCGGAGAGGTATAATCTAAAATTTGGTTTTTGGTGCTATTTCACCTTGATTTGCTCTAGTTTTTTTGACGTAGAACTACGTCTTTGTCGACTATACTGGGGTGCAAATCAAAAAAATGTGTGGTGAAATAGTGTTAGGTTTTGAACGCTTGTAACTTTGTAATTTATAGATGAAAATAAAATCCAACTACGCCAATCGATAGGATATTACATTACGATTCTGCTGAAATAAATATTGTTTTCAATTTTCCACGAAAAATATTTGAAAAATGTAGAAATGATAATTTTTTCTCTATTTTCATGAAATAAACGATTTTTCCTAACCCAGTCGTCATAATCGAGTACCATTTGGTTGTACATCGTTCTGCTTGAATCTGAAAAGATATAAAACAGCGCTGCTGTCATGCCTCTGCTCATTACCGCTTCGGACGACGTGGCACTTGGTCCTGCATCAAGCAGGAGCAAGTCAGCGGATTGAGGTGGATCATGGCGTGACCACCTATCACAATGAGGAAATGAGGAACTTGGAAAATTTATACATGCAAAACAACCCCTCCCCTCCCCCGCCTTAAACGACAACCCGAAAAAGACATGGACTTATCACTTTATTCCGGGAAATAAATTATAAGCAAATTACAATCATAAGTAAGAGCAAAAGTTAAATTCCGTTAATTTTTTACCCGGTTACCCGCAAAACTTTCAAATTTAAGAAAAAATTTGCTTAAAAAAGGCATACATTCTATTCTGTTGGTGAACTACCAACAACTGACTGTAAAACATATCTGGTACCTCGGGTACACGTCGTTAGGCATACGGACGTTAGGCATAATGGACGTTAGGTATAATCTACCCGATGAATTCCAGAAGGATGATAATGGGAACCGTCTATTGATTGCTGACTTCGGTGACAATAATGAAAGAGCCTTATTTTTTGGAACTCATGAGAACTTGCGACGTCTTGGACAGGCAAAATATTGGGTTACAGATGGTACGTTTGCCACAGTTCCTTGTTTGTTTCGGCAACTCATCACTGTTCATGGAAGTATCGCTCCCTCCCATCAGCTAGTTTTCATTCTGATGACAACAAAAACAGAATCGTTGTATCGAAATGTATGGCAGGAAATCCTGGAAGCAGCAGGTATGTTTTTTTTTATTGAATAAAAAAACCACAGAATTCACCATTCTTCATTTCATGAGCTGTTCTTTGGCATCATATTTTATTCAACCTTAGCTGTTTTTTTGTTATTGAATGGAAAATCACAGAATTCACCATTCTTTATTTCATGAGCTGTTCTTTGAAGAAAACCTTTTCTTCTTTGACAATTGCAATATGCATGTAAGAATATATTACAACAAATGTGTAATTTTTTTATTTCTAGATGCGATTGATTTCACGAACATTGATAGTTCAAAACTATGCTGAGTTTTCATTGTCAGATTACTCAACCACTATCGCTACTAATCTTGGATCTAAGTAAATATGTAGCTACGTCACTTATGATATGATAAATAATGGATTCCAAACTATGGTTGTTTAACTTGTATAATTTTTTATTCAACGCTTAGCCTAATTTAAGCATTGTTCACCATGCTCGAAACAGGTTTCTAGAGTTGCACAGCAGCAAGGTATTTTATGCCTAACGTCCATTATGCCTAACGTATATTATGCCTAATGTCCATTATGCCTAACGTCCATTATGCCTAACGTTCGTATGCCCAACGTATTTATGCCAAATGGGATACACTCGGTACCTCTATATATGCAATTAGATTAACATCCGAAGTCCAGCCTTTTTTTACATATTGTACCAAGCAGGACCAAGTCAGCGGCAAAAGGTGGACACTTTCACAATTAGGAATGAGCCTTGGGTCCCGTTTCACTAAACCGAAACGCGGAAAAGTTATATGTGCCAAACCGGTTCATTAGTTGATGGGTCCAGGTGAGGAAGCTGCCTCCCTGGCGTCGGTAGCATTGGTGCTCAGCACGGAAAACAAATTAAGGAAAAAAAAAGTGAACCATAACCGAAACATTGAAATACTTGAAAAATTTAAGATAAAGTATAATAGTCAAAAATGCATGACATACATCAATTTTGCGTGGTTCTACGTCATACTGCGGTCGTGTATAGGACACAATCCTTTATTTTTTTTTCCTCTGTTCGGGATCTAACACCACTGTGACCAGTAATTTGAGCTATTGTAGTATATCCCGTGTCCTAAGTTTAGTGCATGTCGCATTACTCCATCACTATTGAGAAATTATGAAGCATTCGATTTTTTTTTACAGTTGTCATTCTCGTATTTATCGCAAGAATCCGACTCTAATTGAAAGGTCCCGCTATTTATACCCTTCGGAGTGTTGAAACACTCTCCAAAGGCGCGCCCCTTTGTCAGTCAAAATTGGATTCTTTAGCAACAAAATTAAGGAATAACCGCTTGGAATCGATAATGACCGCTTGGAACCCTAGTCTTAACCACTTCAAACTAGGGAACAACGAATAGAAGGTTAGGAATCACATAGATGAAGACTAACTCATTTTTTCCTTGTTTCAAGATCATCCTCGGTGGAAAAAGCCGAGTCTTGTCACTATCAACAAGGCATAAAAAGTAACAAGGACTAAGATGTGTTCCTTTGATTACTGAAAAATCCTGTTCCTCTAGTTTGAAGTAGTCAGGACTAATAATCGGTGGTAGATCTTACATCCCGTAACGTACCACGAAAAGGTGATCTACCCACGTTACGGGGCAGTTTAAAGCTGCCTATACAGTTAATATTACTTAGATAATGCGGGTAGTGGTTTTACACCACACTAAGAATCTATTTAAAAGTATCAAATTACACCTAGTAAAACATCATTTTTATCATTGTTACAGGATCTTCAAGGCAACAGAATGCAGGAATTCCAAAATCATTTGGATAAACTAAGGCAGGATAATGCTGCTTTAGAGGAAAAAGTAATCGAGATGTCAGTTTACCAGAAGGAAGTTCATGCTCTGCGTGATGAAATCATGAAGCTACAAGTAACAGACTTGCAAATCTTTGCAAGTGAGAAAAAATCATTCATTATAATTTTGATTACAGACAACCCAGGAAATGAGTAACTGTGAACTACATCGATTGCTCGATGAAAACGAAATTCTCAGGGACCGTCTCAAAAGTGTCGTGCAATCGCCTTTATCGGACTCCGAAAAGCAGCAAATCATAAGAGATTCTCAAAGGCTTCACAGCTCAGCCCCGGCATCCATAGCTTTACCAAATGTAAGTGATTTGTTTACTACATTTAAACATTCTTAATATTTCCGAATCTTTGATATTTCAGAACATGGATATGGAAGGCACTCCATGTGTTACACCAGACTGGGATAAGCAGTCATCAAGTAGTGAGATTGCTGTTGCCTGCCTGCAGGATAAAATAACACAGGTATGTTTTTGTCTTCTTGCTTGTTTGTACTACAAAATGTGGAGAACTTATTGAAATTCGTTAAAATCTATAAATATCAGTGTCTCAAGATAAGACGAATTGTCGTAATGGTTAAAAAAAGTTTCAATAATAAAAGTGCCTCATTCGTCCCCAAAGCAACATTGGACGATATTCCAAATGTATAATAAGTATGACCTACCCGAGCAAAGTCTGAGATAAAATTGAAATCTAAATTTTAAGTTGTGATTTCGCTGATAATGATTACTCAGGTTGCTGTCGTTTTGGTAGTTTTAACGGTTAAAATATCAAAACTGAGAGTGAACAAATCTTCCTGTGACATCACATTGAAAACTATTTCTGCTATCAGTGAGAACAAACTGAAAACTAAATTTGATATCCATTTTTCCTGTTGATAACAAAACAAGTATTCAATTTGATGTTATGCTAAGGCAATGAAAACAAACCCGCAACAACATACTTTTGAAGACCAAATGAAAACAAAATTAGGTATCTAAATGTGTCGATTGCGTAAACTAAAATCAAATTATGATTTCAGTTTGATGTTGATATCAAAACTTGATTTCAATTTGCTGTCATTTTGGACTTTGCTCGGGTACACAGTTAATTTGTTTTGCCGAGATTTGCACAGCCGATTGGTCGGCAATCTGCAATCTGTTTTACTGAGATCTCAGCAAAAGTGACGTTTGGTTGCTGAGTCTCTGAAAATGCTTTGCTGAATCTCAGCAAATAACTCCATGTTTGCTGAGAAATAAACTAAGTTTGTACACTCATAAAATAAATCACATAACTTTCATGTGATTCCATAATTGGAAATTGCACCACTAAATCACATGAACGTTATGTGTCCAATGAAATCTATATGATTACTCACATAGAATTTCTTATGTTATGTGATATTCAGATAAAAATCATTATTTTTGATATTGGAAAAATATTATGTGCATTCCTAATAGAAACTATGATTATGATGCATTAGATAAACTGTGCGACAAACTGGAAATGATTTTTCTTGATCACAAGAATATAACCATATTTGGCTTTCTCGAGGTCTCCTAAGTTAAAGTCTAGAATATACTTTTGCCCAAACACGTTTTTATAGTACCCTACCGTGAGATGACAATGTAACGTAAATCCATTAAATTAATTGTTAAAAAAATATATGTCACACTTGTACAGTTTGTGTATAGTTCTTGTATAGTGGTCATAATTATTATACAAATAATGCTCATGCTCATACCCTCCCGTTGGCTAGTTTTTGCACCTTGCTGTTGGTGGGCGGGCTTAATTTCATGCTAGTGGAGTGTTGGAGACGGTAGGTTTATCGTCGACGTTGCGGCTTATGCCGCGATAGAATGGCGTCATGAGCAGGCAATGGGGATTACTAAGCTTCCCCTCTCTGATAAACCACTGCATGAGAGAACCAAAGATCTAGTCTAGCAGTGATAGTATCACACTTGTTGCTCCTTTAATTGAGAGCCGCGTCGTAGTACGCTTACGTATAGGCACTGACGTTGGGTGTGATGCTGGCGGGTTTTGTCGCAAATCACTCTTATTTTATTTATTTTTACGCAGATAGATTCATTTGGGTTTGCAAGGGAATTATACTATTGAAATATTTCAGAAAGTGCCCAGCAGTGCTCCTTCTATTTGCGTGACAAGCTTTCATTGTTGTTTTCATTGAAGTATTACTCAGGAAACAATGTTAAACATCATTTTTGTACATGGTATTGTAACTAATTTTATATATGCTTCATTTTGATTTGGGATAAGTGTTTGAACTATGGCTCGGGATTTCCACTGCGGTGTGCTTCTATTGTGACATACCCATATGTATTTTTGTGCTGCCACATAGTGGAAACGTGAGAGCGTAATTGGAACATTTACCCTATACAATATACAATTTAAAATTAGCTTGGAAACTAACTTCAAAGTGAAGCATTTTAGTCACTTGAAGGTGTCATCTGGGACGAACAAAGATATAATTAATATATGTAAAAGCCAGAAGTACTTGAAACACGTTAAATTGTAGTTTAAAAGCATGGGTTATGACTGTGTAGGTAGATTAGAGATTTCAGTTATTTATTAAATAAACTTCAATTATACAATTCAGAAAGTTAATTAACATAAGAGATAGGACGCGTGGGATCCGCTTAGGGAAGCGACTAGCCTATGGAGTTGTATAATAAATCTTCCTATTTAGTGTATTTGTTAATTACAGACAATGTCAATAGCGAAAGTCATATCTTCAACCAGGCGCTTACGAACAAGTGAAGTTTTAGGAAAGATGTGTTAAATATGTTGATAGGTTTGAAATAAGAATTAGGTTTGTTGTGCTTTAGTTTTCGGTAAGGTATGATGTGTCAACAAAGCCCTTTTGAGCAAATTTTCAAACATCAAATTGATAACTTTTTCAAGGGAGCGTATCGGCTTTTGTAGGCGGTGCGTTTGGTCGTCGATTTGGCTTAACTGGTGGCTCGCCCACGCGGGCTGGCACTATCATCAGATAGGGGAAATTTTCCTCTACCTGCTGGTGGTGTTGATAAGCGTGCAACAAGCTTCGGATGCATTGTTTGCTGGAGCTGATGCTTCCCTTTGAAAAAGTAATCGAGAAATAACCATATTATCCTGTAATTGATATTACTATTTTTATATATCAATAAAATTAGTCATGACAGAGTAACAGATGGGGAAGGACAATAGACACAAGTTGACACAATAAACAAGACAAGTGGGGGTTAATACACAAGACAAAATGACAAAATAAGTGACGACAGAAGACAAGACTGGGACAAAAATCAACCTTTTAAAAAAAAACAAGAATGCGCAATAATATTATCAAAACTATTTGGATCAGCACAAAAACAACAGTGACCAAACGGGCACCATAGCCTAGGAACGTCTGTGTGTTGATTTAAAATAAAGGTTCATAGAAGCAAAATTTATGAATAAAAGGGGTCCAGTGTAGAGTTTTAGCAAGTTGCTGCCATTGTGATTACCGAAAAAAAAGGCTCATGCTCATAGTTTGTCATCCAAGTGTGTCCGCGGCATGACGATAAAACAAATTTGCAAAAATATTACTGATCTGTTCAATATGATTCAAACAAAGCTAACAATATAAACCTTGATGTTTAAAAGTGGTTTTAATTTTTCAGCACTTATATATGGTGGATGTCACATGCCGATGCATGTGGAGGGCGTATGCCTATTTTCAAACTAAATGGTTTTCTTATCATCAATTAAACTGAAACCTTTACCACAGAGCTACAAATATGTTCAATTTTGCGATTACCAAATATGTTGATGCACCTTCCGGAAAGTGAGATGTTAGATAAAATTGTTGCAAATAATAGCAATCTGATCATATTTAATAATCTGCTCTAATATGCACTGATGATTGTCGAACAAAATTACGAGTTTCTGAATCAAAATAAAATGCGTTAAATAGCCTGAAAAGATAAAATAAAATAAAAGTTCATGCAGATTTCATGTACCTAATAATATGTTAAAAAACCAATTTTAGCAGCTTTGTTTTGAAGGTTTTATATTTTTCCGCATTCGGGCACCACACGGTAGTAATGATATTTTTTTGCATCGTTGGGTACACGAATTTTCCTTCAAATGACTGAACACAGGACTCTGCGCACCGTATATTACTTCATTTCTTCATCTCGTAAGACACCAGATTTATATTCCAGATGCTCCGAAAAAAGTGGCCAGAATCTAACAGATCTCAGGCACAAAAATATAAAGAAAAGGCTTTGAAAAAACCTTCTAAATTATGTTACACACTTTATTAAAATATAAGGGGCCATGGTAAAATAATCGCCTCCCTGTATTTTGAAATCTGACTAAGCCCATGTTTCATCTTCTTGACTCGTGAGTCGTATCAGTAATTTGCAGCTTCTTTGTTTTTTTCAATTCGTTTAATTTGGTAAGACTTCCGTGTCTTTATAAAACTTAACGGAGTCGAATGTGTTCTGATGTTTCCTGATTGGTGACTTATCGTGTAAAGCATGTACTATTCTGCCACTGTTCGCACAACAGTCCCATGTATTGTGAATGATTTAAGAGAAATGACATTAACAAAGACTACGGTAGGGACGAGTGTCAGGGACTGACACTTATTCACAAAAAAATTAAGAAGATTATGTGAGCTGATTTTGATAGCCCGGTGTTTATTTGGTCTCCATAGACTAATCTTTTCGGCATAGACACTTGAACGTTTTCAAAAACGGGGGAAAAATATCAATTATTGAGCTCCTTATATTCTTCAGAAAGGTTATGAAAATTATAAAGCGTAGACATACAGCTTCAAAGTTCATCAGGACCGTCTTGAAAGCTTCGTATCTTTAAAACTCGTAGGATATTTTGTCAAAACCTGATTTAATTTGCTTCAAAAGTCATCCCTACCTTCCCTGACACTCTGGAACAACCTCCGATGTTCTGCAAAGCCACTTATAAAATCTTCTAAGCAGTAATATGTAGGAACCAACTCTAGCCCACTAGTGGAAATTAATGATAATCGAAACAGCAGCTCTTCAGTCTTGCAGTTGAAGTGCACTTGAAGTTCCTGGCATTTCGCTTTGGAAGTTCTCCAGAAAACACAAAAAGTGCACCGATCCTGATAGAAGTATACTTTTAGTCTTTTTAGTAGGATTTAAAGTTTTCAGAATCGTCCTTAAAACTCTTTAGGCCCAGCTTTGAAGTGTTGTATATTCTCAAGCAAACCCACTTGATCTGCCATGAAGTCTCCTGAACCTGTTTATAAAGTTATCCAGGCTTCTTATAAAAGTTTCTCAGGTCTACCATCTAACAACACTGAACTTATTCAAGCAAACTTTAGATCCATTTGTCAAAAACAAAACCTGCATAGCTGCAAAAAAAAAACAAACCCCAACCGTATTTACTTCGCTGGAGGCACCTCCATCATATCTCGAATTTTATGAAAATTGTTGGTATCTTAACATTAGAATTTATTATAAGATAACCCTCTTCATAAATGATCGCCAGATTCTGTACACTTCCCCAAGGGCAGTCGGAATTCTTCCGGGACTGATTCATATGGTACTAGGCACTAGATACAATCGTCAATGATCTTATTAATGATTTTTTATGTTATTTTTTGATATATCGCGTGATAGATTTTGGCTCAAGGCAGATTATGCTCATTTACCCGGGGAAACCCGAATCATGTGCATTTATTTTTGTTGGCGTGTATCATTTTATTCAATATACAGTAATGAACAGATTTTGTCAGTCCTTTTGAAAATAATTTGAAAATAGTTTCTAAAGTTCTACAAACCTTATGCGCTTTTTCAGTGATTTTATTGCACCAAATTATACCTTAAACACCCATCTTGAAGATGAATGAGAAAAATGTCTCTCTGTGGACTTTTCCATACTACCTCCCTCCCTCCTAAGTTGTCCACACTCCACAATTCATTCAACCGATGTTCCTTTATACTTTCCGTCTCCGTCTACGTCCACAGCAAACTCGCAGGTATCTTGGACAACTGGATATCGGTGGCTACTGTTTCTTGGCATCGCTTGTTTTCTTTTTACAATGCACCTCTTCCTTGTCACTACTCATCAGACCACGTATTGTGTTTTTCATCCTGTTTCTGTTTACGTTTTCCGGCTGCTTCTGGATCTTCCGCTTAGGGTAGGAAATTATTCGGTGCCCCTCCATCTTGCACAAGAAACACTTCTGTTTGATGCCGTCGTAGAAATGTTCCATTTCCGATTGAGGATCAGTGCTGCTAATTTTTCAGTGGAAGAATTGGTTCTAAAAAAAACCTTCGTAAAAATCATTCATTTTTTCGTCAATGACAAACATTCACCTGGTAACAGTCGCGCCCGGAACCCCTTTGGATACGGTTGTGTTTGTTCTCTGTTTTGTGCGTGCGTTCGCTTTTATAGTTTTCGGCTGCATTTGCCGAATTAGCGCTGGCACTCTGCCTCCCGGACGGTTATACGTGTGTGAGTGGTGGTTTTCTCGCTTTCCGAGAAGTTTTAGAATCGAGAAAGAAACATGATTCATCATGTTTGCAAAATTGCAAGCATCAGAAGATTTGGCGCTGCGTGGTTTGATTGTTTCTCCCGGACCAGAAATTTGTGGTATCGCGAGTGAAAATTTTAATTTCAGTTTATGTACGCGCTGCAAGGTGCGTGAAAGAGTTGGCACGATCGGTGTTGATGTTGGTACACTTGCAACTATTTTTGTAAAAATAAAAAATAAATTAGTACTTTGACTATATGTTTTTAATATTACTTCTACGTGAAATCAACGATTTGCAAAAAAAAATAAAGTTTTTTCGAAAGTAATTGATATCGAAAGTGTACCAAAAGTGCTTCTGAACATGTTTCGCAGTTGGGTGTGGTGAAATTCGTGGTTGTTTTCAGTGAAAATTCCGTATCACAAATTTGCTCACCGAGTTCCTTTTTTTTTGCCGTTCGACGACATCGGGAATGCGCTCCCGGATATATTGATTTGGTGAGTACGTTCCAGTTGAGGATTGTTCTTGTACATTTCTCGATTGCATTTTCGAGGGGACGTGTCTGCTTTTGTGGGCAGTGCGTTTGATGGTCAGTTTGGTAGTATCCTGGTAGTATCCATTTAAATATAATGTCTCATGTCCACATAACCTCAATTATCGGTCTATTGATTCAATACTTTAGTATTATATTTTCAAAACATACAATGATGAATTATGTCATTTCATGGCACATAAAACAAAAAGTGTGTGTATAGGACCCAACAATCTAGGTTATTTGTATTTTGTAAAACATCTTTATTTTTTATTATATTTTTCATTTTACTACATATTTTATATACATTATATATCACATGATTATATATAAATTTATAATGTAAATTACAATAAATACTGGGACGGGAGGGAGCATCAGGGCATCATTGAAGTTGTAACTGGACAATGGAGTGGAGTGCCAACCGGAGTCTAGGAGGGAATGTGTACTGTCATTTTAGATAGTTACATTTCACTCCAACAGTTGCAATGTATTATTAGGCTGAATAGCGAGTCAACTGGAACGTAAAGGGTATCCATTTCAACAAGTGGAGACTTTCGTGTGAGAGAGACTTAAAAGTTTCGTCGTCTGAGGTGGAAAGCGACCATCCCCCGCCTTTATCATTTTCATCCAATGCGGTTAAATATCGCCGCAATGGTGTTTTGGTAAATATTTTACAAATAATTACAGTAATTTCAAATAATATCAAAATAAAAAGAAACAAATAATAATAATAAATGCATGTAAAAAAAATGAAAAAAAAATAGTTTCACTCTACTAAAGATTAATACTAAAAAAAAAGAAACTCAAGAAAATAAAATAAAATAAAAAAATTAAAATGTATATATTAATTATGCAACAGCCTAATGTTGGACCAGGAAATAAGGGAGATGCCATACTAACGAAAACAAAACAACAGCGACACGATATACCTTCTACACTGAGGCGACAGCAGACTGGAGAGGATCAATTGTTTGACCCAACGCCTATTGGGTCAATAACCTCGTAGCTGGTGTGCCTCGGTCGACTCGGTATTATGAGCTTTTTTGTTGTAAATTTAATGTGTTTTAATATTAACACTATTTTAAAGATATTCGATAACTATTGGTAGTATTTTGGAAAATACTTATTTTTTCAACAATTCATAACTTTTTTGTTTATCATTTGCCCAACAAATGCACAATGTCAGTAGGTATTACTTTATCTAAACTACACAATAAATATAAAAAAATAATTTAAAAAAATATGCAATTTGAGTAATTTTAATTTTTTTATAATTTTAATTTTTTTGTAAAAAAAAATATAACTTTTTACAGTGTATATTTTTTCTTGGAAGGCACAATACTTGTCCGCAACTTCTTCTAAGACACCATCTCGATCAAACAAATCGTTTACGAGATATATATTTTTCTATTGATGCGTATCATTTTTGCAGAAGCACTTTTCAAGTGTTAGTCGGGTGCAAACTAGGGAACCATATATGTAAAATGGCATGTTAGGCAATAACAAACAACTGTGCAAAGGTTCATCATAATCGTAAAAGGTCGATCCGAAACGATTTGAGAATCTATGTGGAACTGCTCAATTGCGTAACCTGAAATCAAATTATGATTTCAGTTTGATGTTGATATCAAAACTTGAATTCAATTTGCTGTCATTTTGATGCCACGCCGTCCGAAGCGGTAATAAGAAGAGGCAGGAAAGCAGCGCTGTTTTATATCTTTTCAGGTTCAAGCAGATTAATGTGCAACCAAGTGGTATTCGTTTATGATGACTGGGTTTGGGGAAAACCAAATATAGGGGAAATGTAGGTAATGTCGGCCTACATGTCTCTAATTTGGGCCCATACAGAATTTCATCAATCGACTAAATTTTCAATAGCGACCAAAAATATCCATTAGTACCGTCCTAATGACGCGTTCATCTAGATAAAATTTATAAATAGCAGACATTTAGCGATGGGCCCAAATTAGGGACATGTAGGCTGACATTACCTACATTTCCCCTATCATATTAACAATATGATACATTCATGCCTTTTCCGAATATTACAATGGCGACCCGCAAAATATTGCTTCACGCACCATCTAGCGTTGAAAAAGGTCAGCAACAATCATTCAATTACAATCGAGGGGTGCGAATATAGCACTTATTACAAAAGTAAGAGTCACATTATTTTCATTAATTACATTGTGTATATTACTTTAAAATTTGTCTGACATATCACTGTTGTCATCAAATAAAATAATATGTTGAATTACATCCATTTGAAATATTAAACAAATTTTCATTTGGTTCACCCCTCGTGACGTTAAACAAATACATTGGTAGTCTTTTTGGCCACAGAGGTGCTTTCATCGCTAAAAATTTGGTTCGCCAGTGCTCTATCGTTTTGCAGGAAATCTATTCTGTAAATGTAAATGTAATATCTTGAAATCCAGACCATCTAGAAAGATGCTGTCTTCGACAAATTTGTTCGTGAAATCAAGGCTTTCTGGATGTTGGTAGAGCTTGGTATTCCCACAGTACGTGGCGGTAGTGAACGTTTAAACTTCCTGAACATGTTATGTTGTATCTCAAAATCCTGTCCATCTAGAAAGGGGTAAATTTGCCTTGGCCGTGTGTGAAGTTTGTTTTGGAGGCTATGGCCTTCTTTAGTTGACAATTTAGCTAAACGTTCTCTCACTACATGACGCCAATGTGCTTTAAAATTGGAACAATTTTTGTATTTTTCCATTTATCAGGAAAGTATGCCAAATGGAAACATCTGTTAAAAAAGTTCAAAAGTTCCTTGCGAAGAGCATGGAAATCGATAGTGGTTATCACAATAGGGAAAGTTTACTAGAATTTTTCCTGGATGATGAATCCATCCGTGAGCAAATCAAATTGATTACTCAAACTAATTTCATCAGAAGGGGGATCAAGAGATTTCCCTTTTCTTTTGCGCTTAGGCGCCATGGCGGCAGTAAAACTTTTATCCAAATCGACTTCCAAGCAGATTACTATAAGAATCTGAAAGATTAAAGAGGATTTTTTCAATTCGATATCCAATCAGGATTACCTGGGTCCAAACAAGGATGGAAGAGGAATAATAGTCGAAGAAGGTAGAAAATTTACAGGTAGGGGTTTTGATCTAATTTCCGTCCTACTAAGCACAACCCGCGCCTTACGGCGATTACGACGAAGTAGCACTCTACCCCCTTCTCATTGGAAGGTGAAGTTAACCATAAAGTCCTCCGAATTCTTCTAGAAATGTTCCTATACATGATGCAAGTGAACACATATAAATGATACGCATTATACTACACTATTTTTTATCAGTGTAACACATCACTGGACTGCACAAATTTTCCACACTTTTTGTTGTTGTTGGCCTGCGACATGAGTAAAGGAAAGCTCACCGCTTAAATAAAATATTCTGGCTCGGTTTGATTTTTCTAAAGAAATTGGTAAAAGATATTAAAATATGTTTTTCCTTAGATGTCTAAGAAAATTAACATGTAGAAATAATTGTTCTATCGCTTTATGAAATAAAGTCGAACGCATAAACAACCAAATGGTAATTTTTTGCGATTTTGAGTCTAACTTGTTACCATGGCGCACAGTGGGACTTGGTTATTTGTAACGAAACTAGTTTAGTTATTGAGTGTAGCTTTTTCTTCATTTTTTGAGTACTTTATTTCAGTAGTGAAACTTTAAGGGGGGTGCTCAGATAAAAAAAATAACTTTTTTATGTACAAACGGTAAATTAAAAAGTATTTTTTGACATAAACTTTTTTGACCGATTTTTTTCAATTTTCTCCTATGAATTGTATATGTAACAGTAGGGTATAAGTTGCTGAATGAAATGACGTTGATATTAGCTGCTAATAGGGGGAGGAGGGGCATAGTGAGCATCCCGCAGTTTGACCCTGGATCTCTAACTGCATGAAACAAATCAACTGGTAGTAGGTTCAATATCATTATGATCTTGAACCTACCACCAATAAATTTGTTCCGAACGGCCGGAAGTCCAAGCTGGTGCACGGGATGCTCACAATGCCCCACCTGTTCACTATGCCCCTCTTACCCCTACCTGGTAACCTGTAAGATACACCTAATTTAAAATAGTTATAAAAAATATGAAATAGGACGTAAATCCTTAAAACGAAGTGATACCGATTTGTTCTCTTCTGCAAAAATGTGCATTTTTAAAACACTTACAAGTTTGTAGAACATTGAAAAAAAGAACAAATTAAAATTCGGACAAAAAAGTCATAGAAAAAACACTTTTTAATGGGGTACGATCGTTTGAACTCCACGGAGATGAACTAGCCATGGCTAAAAATCTCATCAATAAAGTTTAAAGTCCATTTTCACCCTATAACTTCGTTCAATTGAGAGGTAAAAAATGACTTCATCTACAATGTTCCCCACTCCTTAATCAAAAATTGTCACTACTCAAATAAAGCACTCGAAAAATGAAGGAACATTTTAGAAGATATCAAAATGCTAACTCAATAGTTTCGTTGCAAATAGCCATGTTCCATTTTTTATTTCGTCCCACTTTAGAGCGGTAAGCTTCCCCGTAAAAACTGCACTGTTTGGATAGTGCGATATTGAAGCCACGTTAAACGGTGCGCTGATGTAATTCGAAGACGGGGAAATCGGAGAAAGAGAGAATCTTTCATTGCCTTATCTTAAAATATAGTCAAACCGTGGTAGAATTAAATCTGTATCCAAATATTCAGTTTTGCATACATGTAATATCTATTCGTTACGTGGCGCGTGCCACAAAAAATGTGTTTCTTTCACTTCGATTCGTTATCATGCTTCACAGATAAACCGTAAAGATATGTTGCTTTAAATATATGATTTATAAATGTGTGTCCTTTTTCATTTCGGTCTCCTTTTGCCGAGTTTCCAGATGAATGTATACACATCCTCAGACCCTTCACCCTTCGTTATCCTGTCCTGTTTATCGTATTCCGTTTTCCGTTCTTCCGTCCTTTTACCTTGCTTATAATATTAAGTGACTCGTGCTATGCTCGCGCGCGCAATGTGTTCCCTTTTATAACAACCGCCCGTGTGTCTTTTTTCTACATAAGCGACGAATTTTAACGGACTTTTCCCCCTCGTCAAAAGAGGAAGAAAAGGTTACTATCGTTATAGTTGTAGTGTTTGTGCGCAAAATTTGTCTGGGGGAGACTGAATTTTCAGTTTGAAACGGTTGCGCAGATGCATTCGAGACATCGACTAGTGTGCATCGTAGATCGTCTCGAAACTAGAGTTATTAGAAGTTATATCGATGCTTTTAGTAGTACTGATATACTTACTGTTCGTGTTAATGATTGTGCTCGCGGATTGAAAAGTGATGTCGCGTCATAATTATACAAATCCGGCGTTTTGTCAACAAAGTGAGTTCTTTCCGACGAAGCAAATCCAAGATGGATCAAGAAGTGCTTATAATTCGCCAGCAAAAATCCAAAGAAATGAATTAACGCGCTCTTACAACCGGATTAGCTCATCGATAGTAAGGCAAAACTCTTTTGCATGCCATGGATCAGAAAGAAATAACGCATTGCCACCAATGCCGGGACCTAAGCCAGGTGGTGCTCGTTCTATCGATCAGTACTCTTCAAACTCATCAATATCGGGAACGCGATATGGATCCGTTGCATCGGCGTTGGATAGTTCAATGGGCAATAAACAGCCTAAAAGTGGACGCTACGCTTTGGTTCCGGTTGAAGAAATACCAACGAACGACAAAGGAAGATATGCCGTGCTACCAATCGACCAATCTATAATAAAAGCGTCCACCACTAGAATTGTGAAAAGCCAAGACAATTTGGATCGATTTTCAAGCACGTCAGAATTAAATGAAGAAACAGTAAATCTGTCTGATCAGTTCTGTAGCCTACCACCGCTATCTTCACCACCAAAACTGACTACACAAAATCGTCTTCAAAATGCCTTTTCTTCCGACTTTGGCAGCAAATCATTCATATTGTACGATCAGAAAAGTAACCAAAGATACGAAGTGGTTCCAACCGAAGATAATGAAGAACTCGTAGATCCAAACCACGAAATTATCCAAATGCACAACGGAAGAGCCCATCGTTACGCGGTAATTCCCACAGAAGATGACGAAACGTGTCTCAACGAAGAAATGGAAGAAGATATCCAGAAACCGCCACCGCCACCACTTCCTCAAAAAGATTACATGCGTGAGAGTATTAGAAAATCACGTCGAAATCTAACGTCTCCAATGGCTTCAACAACTGTAACATCCACAACTACACCACCCAAAAGAAATCCACTAGCAACGCAAATGCTTCACGAACTCCTGAGCACACCAAAGCGACAAGATTTCACACCAAAAAATTCCCCCCAACGACACGATATGATTCCAAAAATTGTCTCTAGCACACCGAAGCGTAATGAATTTAAGCCACAAAAGCTGCAATACGATCATCAAATGCAACAGCAAACAACTTATTCCATGCATCAGGCACGCGTCGAATTAACTCAAAAGCAGCAACAACAGCAATTGGAGGCAGCTGCCAGGACGACAGCTGTTATTACGCCTCGACTGAATGTAAACGGTGCCGGTAATAGTATTTATGGTGAAACTACAACCTCATCCGATCACATCGACAAGTCCTGGCAGAATGCAAGTTTTCATAAAATTGCTCATGCCTCGGCCACTGTCGGAGCCGTTTCGTTGATGCTAATCTTGTGTGGATTTATGAATTCCGGACTCAGTTTGTATTTCACATCCAAAGTCGGACGGGAATATTACCTAGATGTATCGATTTTTGCTGGATTCGCTGCGATTGCACTGGGGATTCTCGGATTCAAGTCCCGCCGGTGTGATTGGCTACCGAATAGGAATTATATTTCAGGTAAGTGTGCTGAAGCGTTGTGTCCCCCACGGCAGGTATGAGAAGCCTACAGTATGTTCGACTGCATGATTTGAAATTGTAATTGGATGCCCCTCGTCCAAGATTCGAAAGTTTCAAATGTGTTATTGCTGAAAATTTTAGTTTCTAAAGTTGAATTTCCAAAAAAATCTAGATGAACATTTCAAAAAGTCCTATCTGCTTTGATCGATTCTCTTAATCGACTGTCTTTTTCGGTAATAACTCAGATGAAAAAACATTCCCTGTTGTGTTTAACGTTGAGGACGCTAGATAAGAACCTCCTTTATCAAACTATGTGGAAAAAATAGTTCGAAATCTGTTTTCATAGCTGTGATTAACAAAAGAGAAACTCGATAAAGTGAATTGATCAAAGCAGTTAGGACCTATTGGAATGTTCATCAAGAAATGAGAATGCGCTGAGGCAAATCGAATACATTCAGGAAAAATGGATATTAATTGATTCTAGATACAAACATATGTGAATGGTTATATGAATATGAAGTCTTATCTTAAAATATTTGTAATGTACATTTGCGTGTAGGTAAATGCCAGACATTTAAATCAACCTTAGAGGGTTTTTACAACTACGCTGAATTCACAAATTTCTCAATTTTTGCGGATTTTTATCTCAGATTTTCAGATTTTGTGTCATTTTCACATAATTTTTACTTTATATTGCCGATTAGAGATTCCTTAATATAACCCACTCCCTATTAACACAAACATTCCCTCCCGAGACATCTATGAAGGTAGTTTGGATTTCCTGCACCTTTTTAAGTAAATGTTGGACTAATTTTCCTTTCTATCCTCTGCGATTGTAAGGATGTGGCCAGGTGTATAATGTGATGCTTGTTTTGCAAATGTTGATGTGTGTGAAAAACCACTGTTTTTTTTCACGACAACACACGATATTTTCTGCAAAATGTATTGGTTGACCCCAACCCCAACGGATTTGTGCAATCACATATGCTATGCTATGCCATTTGTATCTCAGATTTTGTGTTTGACACGGATTTGACGGGATCCGCTAAGTCTGAATTCGACAAAGGTTCAATTTTAGTTAGGTATTTGTAGACTTCATTCCAATCATTTAAAGTACCAAATTTTCAAATAGACGGAAGTGCTTTTGTGAACAATGAGCGTCCGCAATTGTTGGATGATGATACGCAAATGATGAAGATTATCTCTGCGTCCGACAGCTGTTCTATTATCGATAACTTGAAATCAGCAGCTGACTGTTAAAATTTGCCCCGTCGTAAAAAGCGAATCAGGTTGAAGCTAACCCGTTCCTTCCCATGGCGATCTACAACTTTTTGGTCCTGATGTTTGTCAATCTACCATTAAATAGTGAGTGATTATTTCAGTTTCTCCGTGAAATCATTATTCTCTTACATATCTATTCTTGAGAATTCAAATGATTAACTATTAAAAAAACTTTTAAAATACTATCTAGCACTTTCTTCAAAACACATTTTTGCATCTCAAAACAACAATAAAAACTAAGAAACCATGTAGCTAAATTCAGTTAAACATTGTGGTGTGAAAATCTAGACAAATTGATGTAGGTATTTATGTTGGTTTCCAAAAACATTAATTACCTGCCAAAAAGTGGGTGCAGCGAACTCAATCGATTTTATTTTGCAAGTTGGAAAACTCTCAAGCATTAAATTGTTTTGATCTTCTTCAGTTTAATCCCACTAAAACCTCTGAGCCACAAGTGCTCCCATAAATCTAAAAAAAGTTTGTTTTGCATTGTGGTTTCCCCAGAGTATTTTGTATCCTTTGCTGCGTCTAAATTTGCATAAGTTTTTAAATTGAATTAGCTCAAAACATAATTTCTTAATCTTTTTCTGCACAAAAAGTTGCATTTTGTCGGAAATCTTCAACTTTTTGAATCCGTCAGGAAAAAAAAATAGATCAATACATGGTTCCGGAGTTATTCCGGTGTCTGTTGGGGTCACTCTGGGTCGGAATTCGGTTTATCTGTGCTTTAAATAAGCGAGCTCTCCCCATATGCTTTCAAAAGTTCTATGTAAAGTTCAGAGAACTCCATAAGAGTTTAGTGAACTTTTTGAAAATCTCCTGAATTTCAAAGCAAATCAGTTGACTTTAGAGTAATTCAAATTGAAAGAAGCACAGAAAAGATTTTTAAACACCGTGTTATTTAAATGGGAACTGGGTATTCCGTCACGCACATAACGGTTAAGTAATTTTGTAAAATTTATGTTTACTATATTTTTGAATAAAGTTGGTTTTCTTGAATGCACTGGGGCTAGATATTCATCTTATGAAGGTTTTGTACGAAATAAATTCATTTTGGATGAACTTACTTGTACGTTATAGTCCGCTGTAAGAACTGCTATTACATTTCTCGTAAAAAACATCCACTATTACATTTGATGTACATTCCATTTTTTTTTTGTGAGAAACTGCTGCCTATTGCTCTACTTGTTTATCATTTTTAAATAACGCAGAAGCTGTTTTCGAAACAATAGCAACACAAATGTGCGTGTGGGGCTCGAAACGGTTATAAGATAGATCCGCCATACAAAATATAACATACAATAATGCAGAAGGAAGTTCTCTAGATGGAGTTGTCATTTTCCCCAGTAAAATAACAAGGGCGTAACCAAGTCTCCGAGCAAGTACACTAAACGTTCACTAGCTGAAAGGGACTTTTTGAATATAATATTTTTTTTTTTTTTTATGACAACTTATTGTAAATAAATGTTCACCCCCATAAACAATTGAAATTATGTTTTACAATTGTCAAAGAAAGGCTGAAGTAAGATGCGAATCTTATAAAAAGCAAAAAAGTACCTTTCGTTCGCGAATGTTTTGTGAAATTTCAAATATCTTGCACAAATCAACATGGTTATCTAGTAACGAATATTACTCTAGGTTTCTCATCACAGCAAAGTTGCATGATACATAGCCTCGGATTTGCAATGGGATTATTTTCATTAATTAGGTTACATCCTAGTGACTGTGTTTTCGCTGTTGAATTGCTGTGCTCAGCTGATCCTGATGACGCTCCACCCGTTTCCGGGAACGCCACTGCACGATGTGACAACCGGAATCATACTAGGATTATCATCGCTCACATTACTGTTGATTAGTTTGGGAATAGTTACGTCACGGTGGTGTCGTTCCCCTCCGCCTGACAATCGCGTAGATGTACGCTAGCTACAAAGCCTCAGCGCTTAAGTTTAGTTAAGAGTAGCAGATAAAAACAACAAAGATACTTTTTTTTTGCCAGCGTTCTGACGAACCAAATAATTGTGTAGCGTACCTCATTCCAACCGTAGTTTGACATCTAATTTCTGGTCAAAATAACGCATCTTATTGTGTAAAACAGAAAATACTAGTGTATTTTAACCAAAAAATGACTTAAGCGTTTGTATCTCCAATAAATGATAAGTATGCAAACAGTGTGATTGATTGTAACCTACATATTTATAACCAAAAAGACACAAATAAACAAACATTTTATAAATTATTCTGAATGATAAAAATATATTTATTACAATGTCACTGTCACCCTAGATCAGTAAGCTAGTGCTAGTAAGCTGAATCCTTTTCATATAATGTGTGGTCCGGTTAGAATCTGAAAGTAATAATTCAGCTCTATACCGGGATTGGTTTGACGTAAGAAAATTGTAAAGTAGTCAAAATGAAGCTTTTTTTTTATTGGACTTGTCATACATAAATATCACACCATTATTACGACGGGTTTCTGATAAAATAGCGAACTTTCTTTGATATATTTGATGATATGATATATTTCATATGTTGCTTACGCTGCTGGTTAACCCCAGCAGACAGTTTGTTACAAACTGGGCTCTTTTGTTCGAGGTTCTTAAAAATCATTTCTATTGTATTTATTCGAAGCTCAATTTGTGAATATTGAAAAATCGCTCTGTAGTATTTTGAATCGCTGAACCCCTCGTTAACTGGATGCTCGAACAGTTTAAGAAAAAGATCTTTTTTGTACAGATTCTTGGATGATTTAAATTAATATATATTTAAAAATGCTTGCAAAACACCTTAATGTCTGCATGCCATTTGAAAGGGAAACGCCAGGGCATTTGTGGGGCCTCAGATAGCCTAGTCGGTAAAGGCACGGTATTACCAAGCCGGAGGCGGCGGGTTCGATTCCCGGTCCAGTCGAAGGAATCTTTCGGGTTGGAAATTTTCTCGACTTCCCTGGGCATAGTGTATCATTGTACTTGTCACACAATATGCAAATTCATGCATTGGTACTGACATCGGAAGCTCTCAATTAATAACTGTGGAAGTGCATCTAGAACACTAAGTTGAGAGCACGCAATAAGCTAATATGCGAAAAGCAATAAGCTTGAAATGCGAAGAAGAAGAAGAAGAAGGGCATTTGGCATATTGAGCATTTTTTTCGGCCATATTTATTTAGCCGCCTAACTGGATTTTTCGAAAACACGAGTTGTTCAAAAGTTTACTACCCACCAATTTAAAAACTAAACGCGTCATTTTAAAGCTGAGACTAAAATACATATCAAATTATGATAGAGCACTTCGTTTTTCGTAAAGAAACAGACCATATTACCTCTTCTTTCTTTTTATTCTGGTTCGTTACGTTGAACAAATTTCTCAATCATAATTTGTTATTTATCTTATAGGAAAAGGTCTCAGTTTCAAATGACATGCTTAGTTTTTAAATTAATAAGGTAAGCTTATGAAAAACTTATTCCTTAAACAATCTAATATGGCGGCTAATTTCAATATGGTCGCCAAAAGTTCTAAACGTGCCAAATGAAAACCCTGATTTTTCCCTTTCGAATGGTATGGAATCATTAGGATATTAGACAAGAACTTTTAGCGAAATATTAATATAAATCATCTAATATTTTAGAACCTCGAAATACTAGTTGTCAAAACATTCCAGAACCGCTGTTATAAACAAAATCTGTATCCAGATTCTAACTGGACCAAGCATTATGATCAACTCACTTTACTACACTCACACTTCAGCATTCAGAGATCACTATTGACAATCGATCGGAGTCCTGGTCCTAATGCTATGTTCAGACGTTCAGGCTATGCACGCTAATTTGAACATAAGAAGCATAAGAAGAGGATAAAACCAAAGGTCAGTAGATCTTACCCGTTAAACGGAACACTCTATTCTTCAATCTTACGTTGACAGAAGAAACATTCAAACATATAGATTTGAGTACTGCTCAGAGTTTAATTATGGTTCGTTAGCAAGGTTGCTTCCACTCACTTCGTTACAAAAAATGTTGTTTTCTGAATGATGGAATCATTAGCTGCTATAATGATATTTTGTACTTGTAAATTTTTAGAAGCGGTTGAAAGGTATGTGTGTTACACATAAAACCTGTCAATTTCGCTTTCAGAGTGTCATAATCAGGAGTTACATTATTCGTAAGCGTTCACTCACCAATCATAAAATCGCATAACTATAAAGATTTCATAATTATGAAAACCATTTATTACAACGAAGTGAGTGGAGCCAACCCTGCTCGTTATCTTTAACCAAGGTTGCAAATACTCATTTCAGCTAAAACAACATTTTTTTTAATTATGAAATAATTAGATGCCATGATCATATTTTGAATTGGTAGGATACAAGAAGAGGTTGCAAAGAATGTGTTTGACATATTAAACCTGTTTATTTCACTTCATGAGAGTCACAATCAGCGATTTTTCACACACTCTCTCACTCACTCACTCACTCACTCAGTGATCAGAAAATCGCTGATTGTGACTCATAGAAAGCAAAATTTACAGGTTTTATGTTTCAAACGCATACTTTGTAACCTCTTCTTGTAAGTTACAAGTAAAACATGCCATCATACCATCTTTTGGTTTTATTATTCCGAAAAACATTATTTTAGCTGAAATGAGTATTTGCAACCTTGTCTCTAACAGATTCGATTTAGTCACCCTAATGTTACTACGTAGACATTTTTATAAAGTTTTCCAAAGCATCTGTACACTTTCAAATTCAAATAAATTAAGATATCCGGCTCCAACTTAATCATAAAATATCCTGTCGATCTAAAACATTGATAGAACCATAGCTTAGGTGGCACTAAAAAGTTCTCAAAATTATTTGACATTAGAAAAAGTGTATCAAGCAATTTTATTTAGTTGGTAATCGCCCGTTTCTAGAAAAATATAAATATTGAGTATGAATAAGTTCTCCTCATTTAGCTATTGAATACAGAGGTACGTTTACTATTCTCAATCCAAATTGCACATACCAATATATTTCACGATTCTACTAACAGATGGAAGAAACCCATTATTCCACCAATGAAGAACTCCAGGCTACACTGCAGGAGCTTGCCGACTTGCAATCACAAATTAATGAGCTTCAAACCGACAACGAACGGTTGGCAGAGGAAAAGGACGTCATTTTCCAATCCCTTTGCAGGCAAACTGAGAAACTAGAAGACTCTCGAACGCAAATTGGCACTTTGCAAAAGTTGCTATTGCGAGAACCCAATCAACAGGATGGCGGATCAACGGAACGAGAACAGAAATTAGTGGAACTGCTGAAGAATGCTCAAGAGGAAAGAGAAAGCCTTATGCTGAAACAAGAAGAATTAAACTCTGAGCTGAATGAACTTAAAGTGGCCTTGGAAGAAAGAACTAACGAGAAATTAAGACTGCACGAGCGAATCGGAGTCCTTGAGTCGACAATTGACGCAACCAATGCAGAGAGAACGGAAATTGATACGCAGCTATTACAGTCTAAGGAAGACAGTTCGGTAAAACAGATAGAAATAAGTCGACTGACGACATTGCTTGAGAATGCGCGGGCAAAGATCGAAGAGTTGGAACAAGATCGCGCCTTGGGTGATAAATCGGATCTGGGAGAGCTTTTGGATACAGCGAGAAAGGAAAAGGATGCACTGGAAATTCAGGTGGCATCACTTCAGGAGCAAGTCTCCATTAGTCAGTGCGAGATTCAAAAACTGAAAGACCAATTGGCACGAATGAGCGAAGAATGCAAGGTGGTTAGAAACAATGCCAAATGTGTGATCTCGGATCTTGAGTACAAGCACGAAAACATGAAGCAAGAAAAAGTCAAAATTGCCAGTGATTGTCAGCAACTTCAGGAGAACATCAGCGAATTACAGGTGAGTTTTATTTTCGACAGCAAAAATCATCATAATCAGTTCTTACAACGTTGTTTCGCTTGCTTAGGTTCAAAATAAATGCCTTACCGAAGACAAGGCTCAACTGGAAGCGCTTCTATCGGAAACTCAGCGCCATTTGGGTGACACAGAACGACTGCTTGCAGAAAAGACTGATGAATTAAACCAAGAGATTAGTTTAAGGAGACAGGAGAGCGAAGAATGGGACCGGTTTCAGTCGGATTTACTGATGACGGTACGAGTGGCCAACGATTTCAAAACCGAGGCACACAATGCTCGAGAGCAGCTAGCCCTTGATAACAAGGCACTCCGCGAGCGAATCCGTGTAATGGAACAGCAAATAGAGAAACTCAACAAACGTAAGTTAACTCTAGTTATTGCATGCCTGATGGTTTCTTCTTTTGGGTTGTAGAAATTATTTGCAACTAAATATTTATGATAAAAGTATCACAGTGACGACAAAAAACAGTAATAGTAAAACCGAGGACTGCCGTATTTATAAGATGAAATAGGCAGTACAATATCAACATAAATTGTTCGCACAAGTTTAGTAGATAGATTTAATTTCTACATCGTCATTGTAATACTTTTAATATGTAGACGTATACTCTTCACCCTTTATTGTTTCTAGCTAGTATAATTTTTATTTGTGCATGATTTTTCACAGCTATTGGTGTAGATATTGTAGATACGAGTGATGGTATGTTACTCAGCTATGAGAAACTGAACGACATTAAGCAAGATTTATCTGCCTCTATCGATAACCTTAACACATATGATCGCAATGTAGACGAGTTTTCTAACCAGGTTAAAATATTACGCAAACAGTTAAAAACATTTTCGCCGGCTACGGCAGCAGCATTTGATAGCTTGCACTTGGCTACTGCTGAACTGCCCAATCGGTCACCAGACCAAGGGCATGGAATAAACAAAAATCGTTCAGCTGATTTTATACCTCCGCTACCAACTTCAAAGCCTCCAAAAATGTCAGTACATTTTCTAGACGACGATGATCTAACCGAACAAATTGATCCTATTCTGAAAGATGGAAATCGATATTCATATGAAATCGAGGAAATCAATAACCCTACAAGAAATCACAAATTTCGAGAAGTAACACCTGCGCTCATCGGCGAACAAATGCACAACTTCTCGTCTTCTAATTCATCTAGCGAAACTGTTGAAACCCTAGAAGACGATTCCCCAGAACCCATCTTTCGACCTATTGCGATATCCAGAAGTAATGAAAATCTGACTCAACATAGCTTCCGATTGGTCAGACCTGTACCGCTATTTGCATCAAAAAGTATTCAAGATTTACGAACGGACCGTTACGATAAACAAGGTGCTTTGGATCCTCTGTTTCACTCGAAAAGCTCCGACGACCTGCTTCTTCCCGATATTGACGGTATGACTAAGACAACCAATTTGTCAAAATTCAAAAAATTCCGTTACAACAGATCGAGCAGCACTAGTCTGAGTAATCTGAGTTTGAAAGAAGATGATTCAGAATCCATATATGCCAATTTGTCTGAGTTCAGTCATACAACACCGGAGAAATTAGCCAATACTGCCAGTAAAAAACCTAAACCTCTACCCAGGATGAACAGTATAGATGAATTAAATATTGCATCCGACGACAATAAAGCAAGTAAGACTAAAACCCTTGTCTATGTCATCGATAAAACTACAAACGAGTTCATTCTTGCCGACGGCCCGGTGCAAAGCAATGCAGCAGAAGAACAGCAAAATAAGGTGACACCAAAACCGCGAAAATATCCAGAAAATGTCAACGTATATGATGATGCAAAATTGGATCAGTTAAAGAGAACATCTTTCGTGTTTAATAAATCTAATACCCATCACACAAATAACGATAACAATGGAGAGAATTGGACTAACCGAACTAAACCGAGTAGTAAGTTTAGTTTACTGCCTGTGATATGCTTTGTTACCTGTTTGCTGTTTCTGTTCCTACTTGTTTGCTTGGCTACCTATTTCTGTACTTATTCTGGCAGCATTTTTAGTTGTGGTAATTTGTATTAATCGAAATTATCATTTTTTTACTACCTTACAGTAGTCGCATCTTCCGAGTCACACCAATCGATATTCAACACAGTGCAGCAGGAAATGGCTGTGCGACGGCAGCAGAAATCCGCAATTCAGCGGCAGGATTCGCGATTGTCCGTTAAGAGTCTTATTGAGAGTATCGAAAATTCAGCAAAGCAGGTATGTGAGACCTTATTAATCCTTTATTCAGAGATAACTAACCTCTACTCCTTTGGAACATCCCTACAGGCAAAAGTTACTGCTGAGTCACGAAGTAGTTCTAGTTCTAGCATAAATAGCATTCCACCCGACACATGTGTGAATCCCTCCATGCCAACGAACAACGCGACCATCCACAATGGTAACGAAAGCAGTGGTGTGGTATGTTCTTTAACTTTTCTACATATTATTGGTACTATTCTTAAAATTAAATTTTGTTAGCAGCTCCACTCGCCACTGATATCGTCAATGTCTGCTAAAAGTCCATTGCGCGAACAGCAGCAACCCACAACTGGTAACAATATTAGCAGCAATCCTAAGAACAATCCAACAGGTGAGCGAGTGTACAGTATTAAACGGACAACGTAGTTAGTTTTTATTTTATTATTATTTTGGGAATGTGTGACTATATCACTTGTAGTGTAGAGTAGATCATTTTTTTAGGTAATAAGTAGCAGATGTTTCACTTGACGTACTAACAAAAATCTATCACACAAAATAAATTGCACATAAATATATGTGACTGCAATGCATATTTATTTTATTTCACGAATGTCTACCTAGTTTAAAAAAAAGTTCTATAATCGCCACCTGGCATACCAAACAAATACTCAAAATAATAGAGCCTGGCTTATATCAATATATACATTAGGGTGGGTCATGTTTGTATTTGCGGATCACAACCCCCTGCTCTTTCGATCTGTATCGAGGTCCCCAATAACTGCCCCAATTTTGAACGAATTTGGTTTCGATCTGGATTTGCTGGAGAATTTTTAAATTTAAATGTGTATGGGAAAATGTATCGGAAACAAACCTTAACTGTTCATTAAATCGTCAAAAATAAAAAAAATATTTTTTTTTAAACAAACCTGATACTTGGATTGGGAAAATTATGCAGTACATTGTTGTCTAAGACCGCAAATCAAGTCGACTTCTTTGCAAACACATATTATTATAATACTTCAGGTCTTGTGCTTCGCGCATACATACTGTTGAATATAAGCGTCTGTTACAAAATTATCTATCAAAAATTAAATGAATTAGGCAAAATTAATCCATGGAGTTATCATAATAAATAAGCATCCTAGTCCTAGACTGCATGCATAACAATAATGGGAAAAATAATTCACATAAATAAACTTTTTGTTGGCAGGAGAATCTCCAAATAGAAAAGATAAAACTCATAACGAACCAGCCTAATGTTGAAAAGTTACTTCTTCAATACATGAATTAAAAAAAAGCATAGTATTCTCAGATTATCCGAATGTTTGCCATACATAATTTTATTTGAACAGAACTAAAGCAAAAATGGACCACAAACATTGTGACTGCATAACTTTCTAATAAAACTAGAAATTTTAAATAAATTAGACAGTGCCAAAACCAAATATGATAGCACAGAAAAACAGTTTGCTTTTATCGAACAAGCATTAAACAGTCAATTAAAGCTTGACTTAAGGACTGTTCAAGTTATAAAACGGACATCGAAAATGGTCTGTAACTTCTTAATTTTTCATTGTATCCAATATGTATAGATTATGATCCAGACAAAAATGGGTATTGCTGATAATGATAATCAAACCCATAACTTCAGAATGAACCATCAAAGCAAGTATCTCAAAAAATGCATTTTTTATACAAAAAATTACTATTTTCATCTATTCGTTTTCTCGCGTAAACAAACAAGTTTTTTTCTGAGGGATCCTCTTTATACACATACGTAGAAGCCTTTAGAGTATCCTTTACATTTGTCAGATTATGATTACGGTTAACGACTTGTAGTCAATTTTATTTGTTTATACGAAAGTTAGAAGATACTGAGAGGTAAGCACATCTCATCGTAAGAGACGTATGTGTGATAAAATTGTGGTGGGATTCGAACCCACAATTCCCATTCAGTACACGGGTGCATTGCCAATTATGCAACGGTGGACCTATGGTCTACGGATGTATTTGGCTAATGACATTTGAGTTTCGAATCCGTTTCCCTCCCTAGTCTTTTTGCGCAAGCGTTCTCTAGTACACACCAATCGTCTATTACCGACGATATGTGCTTGTACCGCAACCACTCAGTATCGGTCGATGTGAACAAACACAGATCGTATGTGTTCTATATCATACATGTTGGATAAGGGATGTCCAATGCAGTATGAATGGAGCAATAAGATGTTGGCCTCACCTCCGACCACCGCGACCAGGCCATAGTGATGATCAAATTAATTTTTGATTACGGTTAACGACTTGTAGTAAGTTTTATTTGTTTATACGAAAGTTAGAAAATACTGAGAGTTAAGCACATATCATCGGTAAAATCGCAAATTTTCTCACACACTCGTCTCTTACCGATGATATGTGCTTACCTCTGTACCTGTATATGTGTATATTCAATTCAAATTTTATGAAAACTGTCACTGAATAGCTAAAACTTACGCTATTAGAAAGTATCAGAATTTTTGAGATATGATTGTCGATTTTCAAAAGTTGTAATCGTGGGACGAAAACTAACACCGAAAACTATTTATCAATTCAACCTTCGTACCAACGAAGTTATTGATGGCAACTGGTAGAAGATGGGTAATTATGGTGTTTTGTAACATTCTCCCAGTTCTAGTGACCAGCGTTTTGTTGAAGTTTTAGAGATCTGGCTCGAGACATTCCTTGATTCTAGTAAATTAAATATATTGGTTGGTGATTTTAATATTCATTGGCGTGATAACCATAATTCGAATCATTTGAAACGTTTAGCTGAGTTTTTTTTTTAATTTAAACCAAACGGTCAAAGAATATACGCGTATTTCCAGGCACAGTAGAACTTTAATTAACCACGTTTATTCCAATTTTGATTCCATTTGTTCAGTTACGGATACTGATTTGAAAATAACCGATCATGAGACCTTAGTGATTAATGTCTTAGACCATGTTAACGATAACGATAATGTTGTAAATTGAAGTGCTGGAGGAAATATTCGAAGAAAGCTGTTTCGAATCTTGTTGAGAGGAGCGTGGATTTTCCATTTGCGGCCGCTAACTTAGATGAATCTACAGCTGTTCTTAATAACGCTTTGAAAACGTGTACTAATCAACTAGTTGAGCAAAAGTTTGTTTCTTTGAAGAACAGCTGGTACAATTTGGATCTTTTGCATCTTAAACGGAAAAGGGACAAATGGTACAAAAAGTTTTTTAGATCAAATAATGACAATCATTGGAATAGGTACACAATCGCGCGTAATAAGTATTCACAATCGATAAAGAAAACTCGTTGTGAATATGTTCAAAGGAAGATAGATCAGCATCAAAACAACAGCAAAGAGTTATGGAAAATTTTGAAATCTTTATTAAAACCTAATAATTGCAAACCGCGGTCCATAACTTTTAATGACACATTAGAACAATCAGAACAAGTAATTGCAGCTAAGTTTAATGATTATTTTGTAGGCAGTGTTTCATTGATTAATCAATCCATTGAATTGGTCGATGAACCTGACGAAATAAAACAGCCAGTTAATAGTAGTTGTAGATATGAAGTTTTTCACCCAATTACATTAGATGAACTTAGAGTTATTTGTTTTTCATTAGGAAAATCGGCTGGAGTAGATAATGTTAATGCTAGAGTTATTCAAGATTGCTTTCATGTCATTGGCCACATCTTGCTGGACCTTATTAATTAATCATTACAAACTGGACATGTACCACAAATTTGGAAGGAATCCTTAGTGGTCCCTATTCAAAAAGTTGCTGGAACGATTAAAGCCGAAGAGTTTCGTCCCATCAACATGTTGCACACATTAGAGAAAATTTTAGAACTTGTTGTTAAAGGCCAGCTGTTGGAGTTCTTAAATAGTAATAGTTTGTTGATACCAGAACAATCGGGATATCGGGAAGGTCATTCTTGTGAAACCGCGTTGAATTTGGTATTAGCGAAGTGGAAAAATAACTTGAAGTGTAAGTGATACGACTGTTGCTGTTTTTTTTTATCTTAAACGCGCTTTTGAAACAATTTCTAGGCCCTTATTGTTAAGATCAATCAAGCGCTTTGGAATTACGAGTACTGCATATAAGGGGTTTGAAAGCTATTTGTCTGACAGAACTCAACGGACTGTTTTTAATGATTCTGTTTGCAGTCCCGTGGGGAATAACCTTGGAGTGCCCCAGGGAAGTGTATTAGGGCCCCTGTTATTTATTATGTATATTAATGACTTGCGACGTGTTTTATGATTTTGCGATATTAATCTTTTTGCAGATGATACTGTGTTATTCATTGCGGCTAAGGATTTAGATGATGTCGTTTTACACTTGAATGAAGATTTGCTTTCTCTTAGTAGATGGTTGAAGTATAAGCAGTTGAAATTGAATACAAGTAAAACTAAATTTATGGTAATTTCGTGGAATCGATTAAATGACTATTGTTCGCGTTCGCGAGATTAAATATCTTGGCGTGATTATTGATGACAAACGTAAGTTCAATTGTCACATTGACAATGTCATCAAGAAAATTGCCAAGAAGTATGGAATTCCTTGTTGACTGAAAAACGATTTAACTATTGCCAGTAAAATACAGCTATACAAATCAATCATCTCTCCTCATCTAGACTATTGCCCTTCCATTTTATTTCTGGCCAATGCAACACAAATATCGAGATGACAGCGCTTGCAGAATAAAATAATGCGTTTTATTTTGAGATGCAATAGATTCACTTCCTCAACTTTGATGCTAGACGCTTTACAATGGTTGTCGGTGAAGCAAAGAATTGTATATTTGACTATGGTGTTCGGTGATCGAATCGAAAGAGGAATTGACTTTCATAGATATAATACTAGAAACGCGGTTGAAATAAGAACACCACATTTCTTGACTTGTGCTTCACAAAGTTCATTATATTATAAAGGAATAAATGTTTTCAATTCGATGCCTAGACATATCAAACGTTAAGCAACTGTCTTTTGAACAGTTATCCAGTGATTTGTTTATAAACTGACAAATTATGTATCTTGACGAAGTTATCTCTAACGGATTATTTTATATGGATAGCTGTCATAACGACTTTTTAATAATTATTGTAGCACTGCAAAAACTATTTCTGTTCGCCACGATGGTGATGATGAATTTTTAATATTTGATTTAATAGTAGATTAATTAAAAAAAAGTAGTCTACAAAGGTTTGAGCCTCGCGCGCGTATTACGGATATAGAGGACTGAATTTAACATTTGATAAAAAAAAAAATGCAATTTTGAAGCTTATTTGGAAGATACCTTGAGTTAGTAGTAAGTTTTCTGGCAAATGTTGGGGGGGCATTCCTGACATTGCTGAAAATTATGATAGCATCAGATTGCGGGGTTGCTAGTGTAATAGGAAGCTTTGTTGATTTTTCATTAACTCTTGATTGCTTGAAACTTATGAATATTTTAGGTGGACAAAAAGGCGAGCTAAGAGGTGGGCGCCTGAGCTTTTCCACATTTATATCGCTGTGAAGCAACTGTAAACTCTAGATGGAATTTATATCTGTAACTGAAACCAGTTCGATTTTGTTTGCTAACCTGGGTAAAATGTCATTTAATTATCTTAAAGATAAATCGTCCAGCTCAAACCTTTGTAGGGGTAAGAGGTGGGACCATCATCATCATCATTAAAATTAAGCAAAATCTTATAAACACTTTCATATTGATTTTCGTTTGTATGTATCACCTTGTAGAAGAACTGATATAAAACATATCTGGCTTTAAACAATTGCAAACCTGTTCTGATGATCTGCAAAATGTTGGCTTATGTCGTTTTAGTTTTTGCGGTGTAGCTACACCGGTGCTACACCGCCGAACACCGAAAAAAATCAGGGTGTAGCTACCGGTTGCACCTTTGTTTACAAACAAATGATGATGAGCTGTCAATGACTCGTGCTTATTGCTCCTACACTATATACCGGTGTAGTGTAGCAAAAACGAAAACGACATTAGAGTGTTGATTAACTCTGATGTCGACATCAAAGCAACCGGACATTCTAAATCTTGATATAATGCGTGGATAATACCGGTTGGAGCTTATCATCATAAATGTATTATGTCTGTTGATATGCGATTAAATGGTGCATATAAGTCACGGCTATAGTTTCATATTATGAAATGTTTCAACTATTACATATGGGATAGGAACGTATATTCATGACTAACACACTTCTTCTTCTTCTTCTTCTTCTTCTTCGTATTTCAAGCTTATCGCATATTAGCTTTGTGCGTGCTCTCAACTTAGTGTTCTAAGATGCAATTCGACAGTTATTAGTTGGGAGCTTTCGATGCCTGTATCCTTTTTGAATTAGTATAATAGTGTAGCAAGTACAATCATACTCTATGCTAATTGAAGTCGAGAAATTTTCCAACCCGAAAAAATCCTAGACCGGACCGAACCGGGAATCGAACCCAGCATGGTCTTGCTTTGTAGCTGCGACTGAGCTAAGGCACTGACTGGCACATTAATTCTAACTTATGATTTAACGAAAAATACACAAGAAGACTGGTAACTAAAAGGTTAGAGCTCAGAACGAATTTGATAGCAAAGATGTCAACCGCAAAAGAGAGGTTGGCGTATTTGCTAATTTTTCTATCCGTTGGTTTCACCTTTCATAGTTGTGCTTTAAATGCTGACAGAGATGCCAGTGTTGTTTATACGTTGTCTTCAATTAATGAAAAGTTGGATTGCATTAAGAAAATTGCATTAGCAATAATCGTGTTATGTTTTGAATTATTAACAATATTTATTTCATGTTGTCAAAAAATTAGATGAACCAGCCTAAGGTTTACAAATCTCTTAAATAAACGAAATCAATCAACATTTAAATAGAAAGACAGTAATTTCAATGTTAAATTAGAAGGGTTTCAAATACATCACGCGAAAAACAAAAATTAACCGTGATAAAATCGAAACCTCTCTGTACATATGAATACTTTTCTCGGTATAAGTTGTTCTGTGTAGATTTCACATTGATGTCGTGATCGTTGGTATTGATTTGGTCAGTACGCTCGGAAATTGTAAAAAAAAAACTATCTTCGCAATCGATGTACCAACGCGTGCAAGTTGATTATTAATTAACATTTCCTATTGGTTTTATTGGTTTTAAACTTTTCATTATTGACATATAAGACATAACAAGAGATGCAGTGAATCAGCGCCACCATTACATATTAATATGTATACAAGCACTTGTACTTATTCTTGGGAAGATTGTCTATTGTACATATGAGAAGGGAAATGAATGACTTTTTAAGCGGTGCTACAAAATAGTAATGTCAACGTTTAAAATCAAATGCATGTGAGTAACAATTATTTACATCCTATACATGTGTTGTGTGTTGTATCGATTCATGTCTATTACTAATAGTGTTCTGTTAAGTGTTTTTATATATGATTTGCTTTTGTTTTGCCTTTTTTGATTGTGTTTCTTTATTTGTCTCAATTATAGATACAGTATTGCTGATTAAAACTCAAAATATCATCGCAAACAGCAGCAGTAATCTTGACAGTAGCAATAATAACAATAGTAATTACAGTAATAATAACATTAGTTGCAACAACAAAGTCTCCACTCTGATCAGTAATAGTTATAATCACTCCGGAAAATTGTTCAAACAACAAACCGATGACCATGTTACTGCATCGATACTGTCACACAAAACGATGGACTACGTTCGACGAAACAGCTACGGCGACATAAGTATGTTTTAGATTTATTTTTTATATTTTTATAATATTTTTTTCTGTCTTGAAGTTTATTTCTTTTATTTCTTATATGCCCTATTGTTTTGTTGCTTTCATTGATTGTTATGTTTTCATATGTACTTAACATACGATTTAAAATGTTTGCCGCGTTCTCTGAAGCCTGCCATAATAATTTTCTGAAACAAGTTGTTAATAATCAACAAATTCTTAAAGCCACAGGACCCTGGCCGTAGGAATAGTTCCATGGGGGCACCATATTTGAAGCGGTTCCTAACTCGTCGAACTCAATAATTTTCGACTATTTTAATCTATATTTTTGAAATGTTACTACTGCAAGATTCGATCAAAAATAGACGAGGGCGTCATCATTAGGAACACGTCAAATGTGATGCTGGCACGGTAGTTTATTTCTCTATTTTTTCGTTGTCTACTATGTTCCAAATGGACGCCGACCTCATCTTAATTTTTTTTAGGACTTCCATATTTGATAATTGAGAACATTTTTCATGGTTGTTCTACATTACCCCGAAGTCACTACACCGAACGCCATTACTCCGAATAAAATTCTGCCTTCTTGCTGATTTTTTTTATATTCGGGGTAAAGGTATCCCGAATAAAAATGTACCATAGAAAAGCATTAGACCCTATTGTCACAATTCACTAAAATTAATTGTACCAACGATACATTTTACTACCAAAAACAATAAAAATACAATAGAACTTATTGATATGCACACTAGATTATTATGGTAAATTAAACTTTTACAATAGAAAAGAGGAGTTGCTTGTTAATGTAACCATAAAATTTGATCTCATTACAATAAACTTTATTGTTTTTTATTGATCAATACTTTGATAACATTGAATAAAGCCGACGCCGGTGGTGTAGTGGTAAGCGTGACTACTTTCTCACCTCAATGGGTCTGGGTTCAATCCAAGCCAAGGTCGGTGGGATTTTTCTGAGGCATAAAAATCTCTGGTCACGTCTTCCTTCAGAAGGGAAGTAAAGCTGTTGGTCGCGGCCCATGTGTGCGATATCCTACGCCTTCCTGCATATTCGATTGCCGTCAATGGATGGCAATCAATGTCCGTCGGTGATTGGCACTAGATTTCGGAACAGAGACCGACGTTAAATAAAGGAATGAAGAAAAACATTGAATTTATTATAAACCTATTGTGGTAACAATTTGGTCATTTGACCAATGCAACACAATTACAGTAGGGTTAATTGTCAACAATATAATGTATTGTATTTTATTGTTATTTCATTGTTATGTTATGGTTATTTCTATCCTGGTATACATCGATATAAGGTAACTATCACTTTTCACTTCCATCGCCGGGTAACTGGAACACTATTGTGTAATTCTGGGAAATGACATTATGGGTAATGGACACGGTCGATGAGAGTAGCTCAAAATTGAGTTTTAATTCGACTTAAATTGCCTCGATTTCCCTAAAAAACCAGCTCGAATATTAGGAAAATTAATGGAAAGTTTATTGAGTCTATCAGTATACTAGTAAAATGAGGAAAAATTTACTCAATTTTTAGTCGAATTCGACTCAGTTTGGTTTGGATCTCATTGGCTGTGTAGAATAATCTTCTATAATCTTGAACGATTTTCAGATTTTTTGTAAAATTTGTAAACTTTGATGACACACAACAAAAGCAAAAAATCACGAGATAGAACTTTTTCCGGTTTATCTGTGTTGTAATTCATCTAAAATGATTGGAAATTAGTTTTAACAATAACACTCCCCCATATTCTGCGAGCCACGTGACTCTCTCTCACCGGTGAGGTGACAATTGTCACCTCATGTGAGGTGACTATGCATTTGATCACACGAGGTGACAATGGAGTAATAGTTTCAGAAATCCGACAGATGTTTCCCCGGCAATGGTGGATATACCAGTATTGCGGTATGGAGATTTTCGAAAAGCCGTCGAGTTCTCTTCAAACCTTGCTTCTAGCGGTGATAAAATTTCGACATTTTGTTCTTTTTAGTAATAGTGGCATTATGCAGAAATACTTGATTGATTATCTTTATTTTGCAGAAATAATAAATCAGACAAATTGCACCATTATTGATATTTTTAATTAATTGTAAATTTTGCAATACATTCTCAAGTCGATTTACCACCAGCCCATATTACGATGAAAGACGGCTCGCCCTTTGGTAGTGAGTACTGTAAGAAGCAGCATGAAACACCTAATTGTCAAATCACTGGTGACAGAGTCACGTGACACACAGAATAAGCACTACGAAAAAACATGTATGTGCCCAAGATACTTCTAATTGTCCTACGCGGATTATGTATCGCCTTGAATAAGCAATCAAGATAGCGATAGCAGTTAAATAATATTAAAATACTACTCAATTCATTTATCTCATTTACATACTTCTCGTTCACTTCTCTTTTGATTCCTTCAGGCGACCGTAAGGACCCGTTGAACGCGCTCGTGAAAAATGGAGGCTCAAAGCGCAATGCCTTGCTGAAGTGGTGTCAAAATAAGACTGTCGGCTATCGAAATATAGATATAACTAACTTCAGTTCCTCCTGGAACGATGGCCTCGCATTGTGCGCAATCATGCACTCCTATCTACCTGATCACATCCCTTATGATAAATTAAGTCCAAACGACAAGCGACGCAACTTTAGCTTAGCTTTCGCAGCTGCCGAAAGCGTGGGAATACCAACATCCTTGGTAAGTGTGTTTTTTTTTTATTATACATATTTTGTATTTGAAACTGGATTCCTAAAAAGTGCAGAATCGCGAATAAAAGTCCGCTTTTTACATTCCATGATTTTACGTAAAAGCGCACTTTTGTAAGCGTTTTCGTACTTGTAGTGTGCATGATGCGTAATAATTTATCTAAAATTTAAAATGCTCCTTTTCCCACAGAGTATTGACGACATGTGCCAGCTAGAACGGCCAGACTGGCAACAAGTAATGGGATATGTGACGGCAATTTATAAGCATTTCGAAACATGAGTTCTAAAATAGCTTCACGTGCAGTAACACAGGCAATTTACTATTTTCTATGACTTCCAGTTTCAAGCATATGTGTTTATTTTAACCGCGTTACTATACCGTTATTTATTACAAAGCATACAGAATTGCTGCATTGTTGATTACCTGATCATAACTCGAAATACAATAAAATTTTGACAATATGAACATTATAATATTTTATTCGAAAGAAATTCTACTTACATCCTACTACTGGTACGGTTAATAAATGAGGATTGAATTGTGTTTCATTACTCCAAATATCGTTATCTTGAATGAAGTTTGTGGCCATTTTAAGGTACCTAGGAAAACTGGCTGTAATATGATTGCCTTTTTTATCGTATTTTTCTAGCAGCAACAATCACATAATTCGAGTAGTTTAAAATTATGTTTCCTACCACTCGAACTTTACCACGAATATTTTGAGATTTATATCCTAGAAAGCAGGGTTTATAAGTCACGGTAGTTTAACCGTTATCTGGGTACCCAGCACCCATTTTCATAACACGGGGCAGAAAAAGAATAACACAATCTTTACGCACATGAGTTTTTATTTTAAACTTTATTAGAGAGATTTTTAGCCGTTGTCTAGTTCATCTCTATAAAATAAGAGGCCCCAGAGGGGGGTTCTGCTTGCAAATTTTGTAACGGAGTTGGCTTACAATTCACATGTACTCAAATAAAAGCAATTAAAACAGATTCCAGTAAAAAGACTAACAATACAGGCAACGAGAAAAAAAAGCAATCTGGTACATCAAAGTTATGTAGAGTTTTGAAAGGTATCGGAGCTCCACCGTAGGAGGGGTAATGCCCCGTCTGGCAGAGATGTCCCGTCAGCCAAAAGAAAGTTAAAAGGACCTAAATGTTATTGTATAACCCAGCGTCCTTGAGGAAATAAATAACTGTCGCTAAAGTGGAAGGTTCGTCGCCCAGTATGTCCCTAATGCTGTTGGGAAGTGCGTACTGCTCCCGTAGTTGTTGGTATTGCGGACACAGGCATAGGATGTGTTCCACCGATGCAGTGGTTCCGCAAACGTAGCACATGCTGTGGAACTGCGTCCCACCAAAACTATGTGAGATCCTCGTGGCCTGTCCTAAGACGAGAAACCACCTTCTGGTCCCGTAGTTTCGACATATCCGTCTACTTGCTTGTCGTTCCTTTGATTCTTCGGATGAAGAGGGATTGGTATTGGCACCACTCTGCTTCCCAGGCTTCCCACATTTTGCTGACTATCCATAGCTTTATGTCCTGTAGAGCCACTTCGTCGGTGTAACGGGGCCAGCTAGTCCAGACCCTGCCAGGCTGTCGGCTTCGCTATTTCCTGGAATACCGCAATGTCCAGGGATCCAGGAAAACACCGCGTTCGGAGGTGTGGCCTCCACAATACCCTGTATCCAGGGGTGAGTCAGGGTCTCAAATGTAAGGGCTTGTATCACGCTGTAGGAATCGGATAGCACTAATATGGGCCGGTCCGAGGATGTTGTAACGGCAACAAAGATGGCCGCAGCTTCGGTGGAGAAAACCGAGCATTGTGGCGGTATGCTTCTACTCATCGGTGCTGAAATTCCGGCTTCTCCAATTCCGACCCCGGTTCGGGAAAGCGATCCGTCCGTGTATATGTGGGCATGGGTTGGGTAGTCCGAGCCTAGCAGTTCGGCTACTGTTCTCCTCAGGGCAGCAGAGTTATCTCCAGCCTTGAACCTGGTCTTTATCCGACTCTCGATTTTTGGTGGAGGTATGCGCCAACTTTTGTCTCCGTACCAGTGGACCTTGGCCATTGGGGGGAGCTCCGAATTGGCAGTCATGTGGAGGAGTCTGTTCCCCTCATCGAGGAGAAAGATCCTGTCATTTTCGGAGGTCATTGCTGTAAAGGCAGTGGCTTTCGTTGCAATTGCTGCGGTTATACGATGGCGGAAGGGCAGAATACCCGCTTCGATGCATGCGGCATCGGCGGGCGTTGACGGACGAAGACCGGAGCCAATCCAAACGTAAGTGTTGAAAGTTGGTGCTAGTATCTGCACGAGCTTTTCGGTGGCGATGCACGTCATCTCAAGACCGTTCAGTAGGTGACTATCGATGACGTCATTGGCGATCGGGTGATCACCCGAGCAATTCCCACAAATTGCTTTTGCAACTCTACACCGGAGCTTGGTATGGCCGAACGCCCAGCAGTTGAAGCACTGCATGGGCGACGGATAGTACGGACGAGTTAGATACCGCGTGTACCCTACACACCAAATTTCTTAAATCTTGTTCGGTACTTTTTTGCTGGATTTGTTCGGTGAAATATAATTTTTACCGAATGCTTTGTAATCAATATTATTTTACCAATTTTCCGCAATCATAACTGCTGAATATCCGTAATTTGCAGAAATTTACCGAAAACTGTAAATCAAATTTGCTGATTGAAACTGTAAATGGTTGCGATTCCACAATTTTGTAAAAATTGTAACGAATGTACTGTAAAAATAATCTTTTACAAAAACAAACTGCAATAAAGTACAGCATTTCCGTAAAACTTACTGAACAGATTTGTAAACTTTGTACTGTCAACCACAACCTTTGCTGCCATTTCGATGTTGTTCAGTAAGTTTTACGGAAATGCTGTACATTGCAGTTTGTTTTTGTAAAAGATTATTTTTACAGTATATTCGTTACAATTTTTACAGAATTGTGGAATCGCAACCATTTACAGTTTCAATCAGCAAATTTGATTTACAGTTTTCGGTAAATTTCTGCAAATTACGGATATTCAGCAGTTATGATTGCAGAAAATTGGTAAAATAATATTGATTACAAAGCATTCGGTAAAAAATATATTTCACTGAACAAATCCAACAAAAAAAGTACCGAACAAGATTAAAAAAATTTGGTGTGTAAGCGAAGAAAATTTACCGAACGGATTGTAAATTGAAAAATTACCGAATGGATTACCGAAAGTTCAGCTGTTCCATATTCGGTAAAAATTTACAGTTTACTGTAAAAAAAATCTTAGTGTGTATGTATTCAGGTGCACACGTGCCGTGACAGGTCACAATGAGGGTCGCCGTGTTGACCTGACCTGATCCGTCCCATCGTGTGATACGTCGCACTTCTTCTACGCCTTGATCGCTGAGGTCAGCAACCAGGTCCTGTTCTGTCTCTTTGATGGCATCTTGACAGCTGACCACAAACCTCGTGGAGTTCAACGAAGGGTGCGGAGTATTTTGAGTTGCTGCATTTTCTTATAATGCTCTCCACTCCGCACCTTAAGCGCGTAGGTAGCTCCGCGGGCTTCCGGAAAACCTCCCTCTATCTTCGCAATCAAGTGCTTTTGAACCGATTTTCGGATCATAACCGGGTGGCTTGGGTGTTGTCTTCTGGCATCACGCCTTGCAAACGCAAGATGCGCACTTCCCCGTGGTTCCCTTCAGGGTTCATAAAATACGGCAAAGTTGGTGCATTTTGATCATGCTCGCGGAGGAAAACCCGGGTTCGCCGCCATTACGACAACCCCCGCCCAGTTCCCTGAAACGAAACGCTCAGTTTGAACTCACCAGAGATCCGTTTATGTTGCTTTGCCAGAAAACCACCGCCAACAACAAAACAGCGGCGGCCCCGAAGTAAAGAGGTAACACTAATCGATTAAATTCGCGCACTACTGAATTGTATTATTGGGAGGGGTGGTAAATTCACTCCAGAGGGGAGGTACTATGGGAAATCGGGACTCTTTGCTCACACCAAAAAAACTAACACTCGCGGCGGGTTAATTAGGCACATGAGGGTTAATTAGGGATAATTCACATGTGGGGGATTAAGTACAAAGAGATGTTTACCCATTTAAATTTGTATTAGGGTGGCTGAGCCAGTAGTGGAGGAACTAAGATAATTTATGTATTGAAAAATAAATAAACGATGTACATTCAATTTTTATACGTCCGTCTATAGCTTTCAATCTCTATTTTGCTAGAAAAATATCGTGATTAAAGTGGATACATTTTTCGAAAACTTAGGAACACTGTTCCAGTAGTAGTGGTAGTTGCTAATTGTGGTTCCTATAATAGTGAAACGCATTAGTTTCTTATGAGTTCCACTATTATAGAAACATCATAGAAATCTTAAGGAAAATCTTTTTTTGTAACTCATTATTTGTTCCAAAATCAAAATAAATTACATTTCATTTTAACCTAGGTGCTCCAGTTACTACAGTAACTTACCAGCCCTAATTTGTATGATATATATATCAAAGTGTTTTTTACATTCTTCCTGTCTTTAAACAGTTTTTTTAACCTGCATGTCAGTAAAACAATTTAAAATCTTAAAACTAAAAACTAAAACTAAATCTTATCTAAGTATAAAGGGAATTATTCATTGCAATTGAGGATTGCAACGATTTTTGCCTGAAATTAATTATTTTGTTGGACATTTGTTCTAAAGTCTCAACATTCGAAATTCTATTTACCTCGGTAGTGCTGTACCAGGGAGTCAACTTCAAAATCATCTTCAGAACTTTGTTCTGAATCCTTTGAAGTGCTTTTTTCCTGGTGGTGCAACAATTTGACCATATTGGCACAGCGTAAAACATGCCGGTCTAAAAATTTGTTTAAATATTAGAAGTTTATTCGTCAGGCAACGTTTGGATTTCCTGTTTATAACATTTGGCTTCAATGTGATCTTTAAAAGTTAATTTTTTGGTCAAGTACTAATACTTATTAAAGGATATTTCACTTGGTTTGACCAGGAAATTGGAACTCCGTTTATAGTGACTATGTGCCTACTACTAGGTTTCAAAAAGGAAGCTCTAGGCTTATGTGGAAATAGTATAAGTTGAGTTTGAGAGAAATCTTCCATTTTTGTAAATAAGAAGAGAAAATATCTAAACTTTTCTGCAGTCTGCTGCAAATAACACGAAGACTTCTTCCTTTAGCGGAAATGCTTGTATCATCAGCGAACGAAGATTTGTGGCAACCCTGACTCCTAACCCTGCCCTGAGGCAAATCAGAGATGTCTGAAGTGAAAATGTTATACAATATAGGCCCAAGAATGCTACCCGAGGAACTCCTGCTCTAACAGGTAGTCGTTCAGATTTGGAATTTTGATAATTTACCTGCAGAGTTCTGTCAGTTAAATAATTTTGAACTAATTACATAATATACAGTGGAAAATTAAACTTTTTCAATTTGGTAATTAAACCTTCATGCCAAACACTGTCGAAGGCTCCAGGTGAGCAGCCTTCAGATTTGTTTGAACGAATTAAATTGGTAACTCTTAAGAGTTGATGAGTATTTGAATGCCCATGGCGAAGTTCAAACTGCTCATCTGCAAAAATTGAGTTTATATTGATTATATTATTATTATTATATTCTATTTAAAATTAACTTTTCTTCTAACTTATTGAAGAAAGCAAACTTATTGGACGGTAGCTAGAAGTTTCATCTGGATTTTTATCCGGTTTCAAAGTTGGAACAACTTTTGCATTTTTTCATTTATCAGGAAAGTATGCCAAATGGAAACATCTGTTAAATAATTTTACCAAGAAAGACAAGGTAGGGTCAACTACCCCTTTTCCGACCTAATAAGCAAAACCCATACTTAGTCTTTCTTAATATAACGCAATTTAGCACCAAACGGAATGTTATTATCACTGATGGCTTCCAAATTTATTCGTACGTACCATAAGATTTGATAAAGAGAAACCAATCGTTGAGATATTGTCAAAAGTCTAACACTGCTTCTTAACGCCAAACTCGGCCTACGGATTCTAAACTCGACCTAACGCATTGAAACGCCATTGAAACGCTAATGAATTCACTTCGGCCTATCGGATAAAAATAAAAATTGATTCAGTCGGAGAGCTTCTTTTGTTTTTGGGAATAATGGGTGCAAACTTTCATACCACGCGTTCTCATTGACTTCGTTCGTATATATATAATGTTTGCACCATCGTACAAATAAGGTCCCCGTTTCACCTGTGCATATAATGCCTTGGTTTTCTTTGCATGCACGTAACCTATAGCTCATACCGTAGTAAAGGGTGATACGGTCAAAATTTGGTCAATATCAACTTGACGTATTTCTTTCAATTTTGCATTTAAAAAACCTGAACACCCCTCATTTTGAAGGTGTGTGTGTGTAGAATGTTGCTCCTATTTTGATTTTGGAATTCACTCTTCAGTTGTCAAAATGCCGTCCAAGCAAGAAGAGCAGCGTATCAAAATTTTGCTCGCGCATCGCGAAAATCCGAGCTACTCGCACGCAAAGTTGGCAAAATCGCTAAAAGTTGCCAAATCAACCGTTACAAATGTAATTAATGTGTTTGGGGAACGTTTGTCGACAGCCAGGAAGTCTGGATCGGGGGGAAATCGAAAACCGGAAGCCGCTGAGACGACAAAGAGAGTTGCCGGTAGTTTCAAGCGAAACCCTAACCTCTCTCTCCGAGATGCCGCAAATAAGCTGGGTGTATCGTCTACAACCGTGCATCGAGCCAAAAAACGAGCCGGACCATCGACTTACAAGAAGGTAGTGACTCCAAATCGCGATGATAAACAAAATACGACGGCCAAAGCGCGATCCCGGAGGCTGTACACGACGATGCTGACGAAGTTTGACTGCGTGGTAATGGACGACGAAACCTACGTCAAAGCCGACTACAAGCAGCTTCCGGGACAGGAGTTTTATACGGCAAAAGGAAGGGGAAAGGTAGCAGATGTTTTCAAGCACATGAAACTGTCAAAGTTCGCAAAAAAATCTCTGGTTTGGCAAGCCATCTGTACCTGTGGCTTGAAAAGCAGCATTTTCATAGCTTCCGGGACTGTCAACCAAGAAATTTACGTGAAAGAGTGTTTGAATAAACGTCTGCTGCCTTTCCTGAAGAAACACGGTTGTTCCGTACTGTTTTGGCCGGATTTGGCATCTTGCCATTACGGTAAAAAGGCCATGGAGTGGTACGCCGCCAACAACGTGCAGGTGGTTCCCAAGGACAAGAACCCTCCCAACACGCCAGAGCTCCGCCCAATTGAGAAATACTGGGCTATTGTCAAGCGGAACCTAAAGAAGACCAAAAAAACTGCTAAGGGCGAGCAGCAGTTCAAGGCAAACTGGCTTTCTGCGGCGAAGAAGGTGAACAAGGTGGCTGTACAAAATCTGATGGCAGGGGTCAAGCGTAAGGCCCGGCAATTCGGATTTGGAAAAGCGGAAGCCTAACTGAATATTTTTCCTGAATTTTATACTAATTGAACTTGAAAAAGAAATTTAATTTTATTTTTTAAATAAACGATTTCACCGATTTACACGCGTTTTCCCTTGACCAAATTTTGACCGTATCACCCTTTAGCATAGAGGTAACTCTAAGACCACTGGGTCCCGAAGAAAATCATTATTATTTTTGGCTCACTCAGTACCAGAACAACGGTCCCAAGCAGTCCCAAGCTATTTCACTCACCCCTGCATGTTCTGCATGAATCCACACACCCCTGATGTTATCTGTCAAACTTTCATAGTGAATCAAAACAAACATAGTGTAGTAATAAAATTTCAACTAGAATAGGGTACGTTAATCGTTTGCTTGGGACCAATAGGCTACTAAAGTGGTGAGCCAATTTAAAATCGTTAGTTTCGTATTGATTGTTGGTAGTAGCAACAATCAATACGAAACTAACGATTTTAAATTGGCTCACCACTTTAGTAGCCTATTGGTCCCAAGCAAACGATTAACGTACCCTATTCTAGTTGAAATTCTATTACTACACTATGTTTGTTTTGATTCGCTATGAAAGTTTGACAGATAACATCAGGGGTGTGTGGATTCATGCAGAACATTCAGGGGTGAGTGAAATAGCTTGGGACTGCTTGGGACCGTTGTTCTGGTACTGAGTGAGCCAAAAATAATAATGATTTTCTTCGGGACCCAGTGGTCTTAGAGTTACCTCTATGGTAGTAGGCTGTGTATAAAAGAAAATGATTAACTAAGTTTGACAGTTGCACGAACAATCAATACGAACTATCGATTTTAAATTGGCTGACTACTTGACTAGCCTATTAGTCCCAAGCAAATCGATTTACGTGTCCCATTCTATAGTATAAATTCTAGTACTACACTATGTTTGTTTTGATTCACTATGAAATAAAATGAGGGGTTAGTGGATTTTCCTATGTTCCGAGGGGTGAATCGATTTGCTTGGGACCGAAGATAGTACCAGAGCTGAGCCAAAATGCACCTTTGTCTACCAACAAATTATGTTGAGCTGTCAATGACTCGAGCTTAATGCTGCTTACACTATACACCGGTTTATTGTAGCAAAATCGGAAACGACAAAAGTTTCGAAAAATTTACGTTGGAATCCAGGGGGATCGACACTCATTGAGTATTCAGATGCTTTTTATTTCAAAAAAGACTTGACAGCGCTGCTATGGCATGCTAGCTGGATGGAAAGAATATAGATCGAAAACAGGGTGTTAAGGATATCATGCAAACAAAATAGACAGGGATGCATAAAAATAGAAAATGGATAACAGGTACAGAAAAAACTTCAGAATGTTTTTTCGTTGATATACAGATGAGAATGTGGACCCCTAATAATATTTTAATGGTTATTTTGCTTAAAGACGTGTTTAGGGTTTCATCGAAACCATTTATGGTATTTGCTTACTATGGATTTGAGAATAAAATGGATGTTGGATGAGGATGTGTCGTTCCCCTGTATTTTTCGAGTCATTTTTATTTTACCAATCGAACTGTCAAACCAGCTACCTATCGTGCAAAGTAAAGAAACATTACGATGCTATGAAAGGTCCACGAAAGGTATTGCAATAAAATATAAAATATAATCGAAGAAATGATAATAAACACGCAGTGAGCATTCAATTGTCATGGGATACGTTTGGTAATGATCAGTGAAGAGAATTTCTACTATTTTTTGTTAAGAATTTGACAAAATCACTGATATAATGATTTACTACAGCCGCTATTATTTTTTCTCGCTAGAAGTCATTTGAAGTTGATGTAGATGTCTTCTGTTGTCAAGTTAAAAGAAAGGGAATCTTTCGAAAATCGTGATGCGAGTTCAACCAGTTCAACTGTTTTTCTCTTGGCGTGACATTATACACCGACTCTAATTTTACCATGTGTTCACAATTTTGCCACATGGGTATGCCCTTGACAGCTTCATTTGACAGAGTCGCAACGCACGTGCAATTGATGGTAAATAAATAAAACAGTGCGAAAAAAATTGAGTCGATGATTGGTTTATTAGAGGTTTTCAGCACAATATATTTTAATTCTTAATTTTGATTGGTGCTAAGCCCCAATTAAAACTATTCTCAAATATGGGTAAAAGACGGTTCAATGAAAAAGGTCGGCAGCAAGTCGAAACAGTGATTGATGACACCGCAACCAAACAGGTAACATTTTGAATGTTCATGCCTAACATCTTCAACGTGCTTCCAGCATCTACACTTTGAATTTTTTTTTAGATAAAACTAGATTTGAACGCCCAAGACGATGGGTATGGTGGAGCCGACAATGCTAATATGTTGGTTCTACCATCGCAAAAGCGGCCCACTAAAATCAAACGTGAAAAAACGGTCGTTACGAAAATTCTGTCCAAGAAACAACGTAAACGGTTTGAGAAGATTGTCGACCAGAAACGGAAAAAGGAAAATCGATCGTCCTTGATAAGCGCATTGGCTGAAGTGCAAGCAACGTCCGAGGAGCTCAAGAACTACACCAAGCTCAGTTCGGTTCAAACGAAAGGTCTGAAGCAATTGTTCAAGGAGCAAAAATATGGGGTAGTAATCGAACAACCAACTAAAGTGGCGGAGGATTCCCAAAGTCAGGATGGCCAACGGAAGCTAAAAAGCTTGGTTGGGATGAGAAAACAACGCTTGGCACTATTGCGAGCTCAACAAGGAACTCAGGATGATGATGATGGAGAGGAGAATGACCAAGAAGCTAAAAGGGATTTGAATACAATCAGTTTAAACAACGAAAGCTCGTCGTCTTCAGCGGAAGAAACAGATTCGGAAGATTGTGCGTCCATGGAAGATGGGACTTCTAGTAAGATAGAGGAATCTGAACAAGTTCAGGCAACAGTACCACACGTTCATTGCGAAATAGAATCCAAACCCGGTCCTGCTTCACAGGAGTCTGAACAATTGGACAAACCTTCTGAAAAGAAAGCAAATAAGGAAGTGGATAGAAAGCCGGCCACTTATGTTCACGTGGAGCGCGATGCTGCAATTCAGGCCGCTCGTTTGAAGCTTCCCATTCTTGCTGAGGAGCAAATCATTATGGAAACGATCAGCGACAATTCAATCGTTATATTGGCTGGAGAAACCGGAAGCGGTAAAACAACTCAGGTGCCTCAATTTTTATACGAAGCAGGATTTGCAAATTCTGATCGTGGATTAATTGCTGTCACCGAACCACGACGTGTAGCAGCCATCTCAATGTCCAAACGTGTGGCCATCGAAATGAACCTATCCACAGACGTGGTTTCCTATTTGATTCGTTTCGAAGGCAACGTAACCGATCGCACGAGAATCAAGTTTGTTACCGATGGTGTGTTGCTGAAGGAGATTGAAAACGATTTCCTGTTGTCACAATACTCGGTGATTATTCTGGATGAAGCTCACGAGCGAAGTGTGTATACGGATATTCTTGTTGGACTACTTTCGCGGGTTGTGATTCTTCGTGCAAAGAAGGGCAAGCCACTGAAGTTGATAATCATGTCGGCAACGATGCGAGTGAAAGACTTCACCGAAAACCGGTCGCTGTTCAGCAAAATTCCCCCGGTTATCAACGTAGAATCCCGGCAGTTTCCTGTAACAGTTCATTTCAGCAAAACCACAGTTAGCGACTATGTTAGAGAAGCCTATTTGAAGACGGTCAAAATTCACACCAAACTACCGGAGGGTGGGATACTCATTTTTCTCACCGGGCAGAAGGAGGTTAATCATGTGGTAAATAAACTGCGTAACGCGTTTCCATACAAAGGGAAAGGTTCATCTGTAGCAAATAAAGTTGGTGGAAAATCTCCATCTGCGGATGTTTCTGAAGAAGAAGACGAAGAGCTACAGCGCATTGTAAACCCGAAAAAGGCAGCAAAATTAGAGAAAAGGAAAAAGAAGATCAAGCATCAGACTGAATCTCTTGGAGGTAAATGCAGACTAAACAATCAGTTCCAACATCGTTCATCTAACCTTCTCAATCTTCCACAGAAATGGCACGAGTTGAGCTGCCGAAAATAAACTTGGACAACTATCAGCTCCCATGGGATGATGCTGAAGCTGATCAACGAGAGGACGAAGACGAGGCCGGGGGAAACAGCGGAGATGAGATGAGCGATTTGGAGTCGGATTTTGGTGAAGATATAAGTACTTCCGAATTAAGCCATAATCAACCGCTGTGGGTTCTGCCGTTGTACTCAATACTGTCGTCGGAGAAACAGCAGAAAGTTTTCGAAGAACCACCGGAAGGAACCCGCCTCTGCGTTGTCGCCACAAACGTTGCTGAAACATCACTCACAATACCCGATATCAAGTATGTAGTTGACTGTGGTCGACAAAAGACGAAACTGTACGACAAGGTGACGGGAGTCACGGCCTTTGTAGTAACATACATTAGCAAAGCATCCGCCAATCAGCGTGCTGGTCGAGCCGGTAGAGTTGGTCCCGGCCACTGCTATAGGCTCTACTCAAGTGCCGTGTATAATGATGAATTTGTCGAATTTTCCGAGCCAGAGATTCAGAAGAAACCGGTCGATGATTTGATGCTGCATATGAAATGCATGGGAATCGACAAGGTTGTTAACTTTCCTTTCCCATCTCCACCGGACCGAACACAGTTAGAAGTGGCAGAACAACGACTTATTCTGATGGATGCATTGCAAGAAAGTATCGTTAATAACAAAAACAAATCCCACACTCTTAGCCGTATTACCAAGCTTGGTCGGACTATTGCTGCCTTTCCCGTTGCTCCGAGGTTTGGCAAAATGCTAGCCCTAAGCCATCAACATGGATTGCTCCCGTATGCAATATGCATGGTGGCTGCTTTGTCTGTTCAGGAAATTTTCCAGGAAGTGTCCCTATCCGAAGACACTACAGATCACCAAAAATGGCGTTCAAAGAGGAAAGCTTGGGCTGGAACGGGTAATTTGTTTCTGCTTGGTGACCCTATGCTTTTGCTGCGTGCCGTTGGAGCAGCAGAGTTTGCCAATAGCAAAGGGCGGCTTGCAGAATTTTGCGAAGAAAATGGCATTCGTCTGAAAGCTGTTAAGGAAATCCGGAAACTACGGGTACAACTTACAAACGAAGTAAATGTTAACCTAATAGATCTAAACCTAACTGTTGACCCTGGCATGTCACCTCCTAGCGATATTCAAGCTAAACTATTGCGCCAGTTGATGCTAATTGGTATGGCTGACCAGATTGCCCGTAAAATCCCGGAAAGTGAAATTAAACTGAAGACGGACCGGATTAAATACAAACACGCATATAACCTTCCGAATATGGAAGATCCCGTCTTCATGCATTCAAGTTCCGTGCTGCGCAAAAAGGATCCAGAATGGGTGTGCTATCAGGAGGCCTACGAAACGGTGGATGGTGGCAAAGCGAAAATGTTCATCCGTGGTATAACGGCAATTGAACCGGAGTGGTTGGTGCAGCTGATACCCAAGTACTGCAATATCGTTAAAATGCTAGAAGAACCGGAACCGACGTACGATTTGACCGAAGATAGCCTTCTTTGCCGTGTGGAAGCTACTGTAGGGAAGGCCGGATGGGAGCTGCCAGCGGCAGAGGTTGAAATGCCCAAGAACATGTTGAGGTGCCAGTAAGTATACGATTACTCAACACATTGTTTATTAATACTCTTTTTTAAGTTATCCGGATCCGGGATCAGGTTCCGTTGCGCCAGGTGTATTTAGGTTACTTGAAGTTGGTGTTTGTTTGTTCCTTTCAGATATTTTATTAAATTTTTCCTCGCTGGGGAAGTTTTCCATAAACTAAAACCGTTCAGAAAGTCTTTGCTTTCCTCGCCGGATTCCGCCTTGAAGTCATTTTCTTCATCGATTGCTCGCATTTCTACCTTCGTCAAAACTCTGCTGCAGAACGAGGTTTTCGACAGATCTCGACTGGAGGAGCTTTGGAGAACCGACCGAAACTGTAAGTTGGGATGTTACTAAGTTCATGTTAATACTAATAACTATAATCTTAATAATTTCACCTAACAGTTCTTCTCGCCGAGTATCAGCAATGTCTGCCAGTGTCCTGTCATTCTGATGTGGCCAAAATTTGGCCACCGGTCGACTAAGAAAAAGCAGGTAACAATAATTGTTGTGTTAATTAAAGGTTACTGTATAGCATTAAATCGGTAGTACCTAGTAAATATGCATACATGCATCATCGATATATTTTTCTGTTATCACCAATCCTTACGCTGTTTGAAAATAGTTTACGAGGAGCCAATGTATTATCATTAATTCATTCATTGATGTATCCTGAGCACTTCCAGTGGTGCAAAGGGCCAACGTGAAAGACTTCCATCCTGCGCGGCTGATTGCTTTTGCTATAATCTGCGCTCACGTCAGATCCCTATCCACTTGCTTGATTTCCTTGTTAAGGCTCCGCCGCCATCATCATGAGCCCCTGCCCTGGTCTGCCTCTGCTGGGTTCCAATCCAATCTCGATTGCTTACAGATTTCGTTCCCGCGCATTCTTAGTGTGTGGCCGACCCACCTCCACTTACGCTCTCGAAATTCTGTTGATATGGGTCTGATACCATCGACGATAGAGTTCAGCATTCGAGATGAAATTGTGAGGTCACCAGGCACGAATTCTTTACCACAGGCAACGGTAGCTGTAGGTGCTTTTGAGTGTTCTCTACTGACACTGCACCATGTATGGTGACCAGCAAATTTCGATTTACAGTTTCCTAGTTTTTTTTTCCCAGAATTTTGGAAATTTTCCCGGTTGTTCGATTTAAATTTAAATTAACCATAAAACCGGAAACCAAAATTTGTGTATATTTCAACTACTTTGAAAATACGCTCAAATTCTGAACAGGATTTTATTGAATTGTTCTCATGCATTATTCTCAAGAAAAACACATTTTGTATGTATTTGTACTAGTCTACTGTAACATTTTGTCGGTGGTACATCGGTTGATGAAAATAAATAAACCTTGCCTTTAACATAATTTCTCTTGACAAATTTCTTTTCAAAATTCTTCTAAAATAAATTTGTGGGAAAAAATCGCTGAGAATCCCTTGAAAATGTTTAAACAGTCCATGTTATGAAATTCGTTCTTATATTCTTATCAAATTTTCAAGATTTTGAAACGAATTCACTTCTTTCCTTTTTTAAATCACTTGAATTCTCCTTAGAATGGAATTGTAATTTACCTCAGAATTGTCTTAAAATATTTCTCAGAATTAGAATATCTCCTCTAATTTGTTCTGGAAATTCAGCTTAAAATTATCCAAAAAAATCTTTTCGGTACACCCTTGGCATTATTCTCTGAATTTCTATTTAACTCTTCGCAGAATTCCTTTAGAAGTTTACCCTCAAATTGTAAAAACCCATTTTCACGAATCCTGGAACCGTTACTTAAAAAACTCATTATTAACTCACTCAATTGACTTGCAGTTCTAGTCAAAACTCTCTTCGAGCTCTTCCCGAAATTTCCTTCTCTGAAATACCTTGATGTTATCCCTAGAATTCATTCTAAAATCTCCTCAAAATTGCTTTGAAAAAACATTAATAGTTCTTCAAAGTGGTTTTATCCTGAAAATCTAGTTGAGTGCAAGGGGCATGTATTTTTTCAAGACCTCTAATTTTATTTTGACGTAGGATTACGTGTTTCGGCAACATATGGGGGTGCAATAAAAAACAAAAACAAAATCGATCGCGTTACGAAAAGTGGTCAGGCTGTGACCACTTATAACTGTGTCAATAGCGAATGGATTTTAATTCTAAACAGGCCAATCGATTGGAAATTACACAAATGTCCAACTGTTGCTATGGTGATCAAAATTATCATTGATTGCCTAGGAAAAGCGCTTTCCCTAACACAGATTTCAAAATCAAATTCCATCCAGTCTCACCGATCGGTGCTTATTCAATCACCGCGTGTGGTGAATGGTGTTGACCGTTCGTCATCAGCAGCAGCAGTGCTATCGGTGCGTGGCGTTGTACATTTTTCTCCAGTACACAACAAAAGGCTCCCCGCAAGCAGCCTTGATAGGCTGCCCTCAAGACGAAGGAAGAAGTCGCACCGCTACTGATCGGATTCAATTGGGTTCTTTAAGGGTGTTGAGGTAAATGCATATTCGTAATCTGCATTAAAAATGGAACCCAAACCCAAAATTTCATCAATTTTGGTACACTGGAACTATTTTAAATAAGTACGATTACATTTGAAAAAATCACCTTATTAGCGCCCCTCGGTGTCACTTTGTATGGGAGCGAGCTGTCAGTTTGTCAGTTTAGTGTCAAACAGTGAAGTTATTATTTTGCTTTAAATCTTGATTTAAAAATCGAGATGAAAGTGTGTGGGTTCGAAAAAAATTATCGCTGTGCTCAGAAAACGAAGCTCTTTCAGATGATTTATAAAAACCGATATATTTTTCAAAATTAAAGAACCCCGCTGTGGGTCATCTATGCCAAGCGCGTCACCCTCGTTATAGTGAACAAGAATCCTCGGCTCTGTAAACATTATTAACAACTGATTTAACAAATGATGATACAAAGCTCAGTAGTAAATAAGTATAATATCTAGGGAGGAAACTAAAAGGAATCAACTAAGCTACATAGGCACATTTATTTTGGTGGCACTCTTTAAATGGTAATAAGCCTTTTTTCTGGCTTCGGTTGTTTTGCACGGCGTTCGGAATTCGCGCGGTTTTCGTAACTTACATAATTTAGATATTTCGTTCGAAACGGATTAATTTAGGCTCTGAACACACACACAGCCTTATTCTATAGATACTATATAGATTCCATAGATAAGCGGAGGAAAAGTATAATGTAGCCAAATGAACTGTCAGTTAAAATTTGACAGATGGAAAGTTATCTATTATAGTACGTTCAGACTTCAGAGTTATAACAACAATCAATACGAAACTAACGATTTTAATTTGGCTCACCACTTTAGTAGCCTATTGGTCCCAAGCAAACGATTAACGTACCCTATTCTAGTTGAAATTCTAATACTACACTATGTTTGTTTTGATTCGCTATGAAAGTTTGACAGATAACATCAGGGGTGTGTGGATTCATGCAGAACATGCAGGGGTGAGTGAAATAGCTTGGGACAGCTTGGGACCGTTGTTCTGGTACTGAGTGAGCCAAAAATAATAATGATTTTCTTCGGGACCCAGTGGTCTTAGAGTTACCTCTATGGTTATAACATGTTATAGCGCATGTTATCTTGATGGTGGTTTCTTTGTTGCAATTAGCTGACAACTGTTATAACATGTTATAACTTTCCAGTCTGGACAGCGTTTTAACCCTGCTATCCGAGCGTGGTTACTTCTGACAGACAAGAAGTTAAATTTTGACAACCTTGGTTAAGTTCTTTTCGAAAACCGGTCGATCCGACAGCACAGGGATTTTCGAACATAGAAAATAACTTTCGAAATGTCACTTTTAACCACGAGTTAAATTTAACTCGGCAAATGGTTCACAGTACCACAAACGAAGTGACAGACGACTTACTGGTGAAGAAATCCATTTAAATAATGTGGTTCACTGTAATAGAATTTTCTTGGAAGCTTTTGCCATCATCCACCAGATGGGTTAGTTTTTTTGTTTTGATTTGAACAAAGTTGATTTTGTGTACAATGATTCTTTGACAGTGTGCAAAGAGTGCGTATCATTTTGTCATTTTTTTATGCATTTCAGTTTTGAGTAGAGTGAAAGAGATAGAACCAAAACATTCTAGTACATTTGGTGAAAATGCTAGTTCAATCTAGTAGTAGTGTTGCCATGTGGTACAATCCAGTAGTAGTGGTGTTGCCATGTGGTACACTGAAAAATTGCAACAGCAGGTTAGTCACCAAAGTTTTCGAGCCGCTCCGTCTGTCACTTCGTTTGTGACAGTACGTTCAGACTACAGAGTTATAACATGTTATAGCGCTATCTTGATGGTGGTTTCTGTGTTGCAATTATTTGACAACCGTTAGAACATGTTAGAACCCTGTAGTCTGAATGTACTATTAGTGTAGCCAAACGAGCATGACGTCATCATGGTGTTGTTTGAGGAAGTAGTAATAATTGATTAATTGATTTATCTTTATTAAGGAGGCTTTCAGCCTGAGGCTGGTTCGCCTCCAACGCGAGTATTGTAATATTATGAGCACAAAACGCGTTCCACACTCCAAATTCCGATTTATTTCGTGGACAACGGAAGAAGGAAACATAAAGCAAACCAACACAGCTCCTAATCATGAGCAATTTCATAGTTGCACTCGGAAACACTTAAATCATCTCAGTTTAATAACCTTCGTTCGACCCTTACCAACCGTGAACGTGAAAGAACCTGTTGCAACCTTACACTTACGACGGTCGAATGCTTATCTGGTTGATGTGGTAGAAAAACCCGATCTACCTGACCAAATACTCAAAATCGATACTCGTCGAAGCAATCCCGTCCCATCGCTTGACAAACTGCCGTTGGATGGACGAAGATCGCACTCATCGGAAACAGCAGCTACTTCATCGTAGGGTAATGGTTTGTAGCGTTGTCTTCGGAGCTGGAATTGGGTGTTAATCGGTTGTTGTCCCACCGGGGAGATATTTTCTATACCGGAAACTGTGGCGGCGGGTGCCGTTGGAGGGGCCATGGTTGAAATATTGCTCGCCATGGTGCCAACGGGAATGTTAGTCGAAAGGGGATCGGAGTTAATTATTGCCACATTGACTGGTGATGCCTTTTCCAATGGGGCTTCTGTTACGACTGGAGAAATCGAAGAGGATGGGATCGCTGCATCATAGGTTGAATTCCAGATCTTTAGAAGAATATTGGAGAGCTTTTTTGATCAGAGATGACCATTTTGGAGTGACGACTGAGGCTGGTTGCTGAGGAGGAAGAACAACCCTTAAAGCTGGTTGGAAGTGTAGGTTGTTATTGGTGCCTGCTTATTGCACCGGCACAGGTTCTTCCATAATATTCCAGCTATTCGAAAGGCTCAGAATACACTTGGGATTACTTTACTTACAAACAAAACTGACGTCTAATATGAGACGTATAATGCTTAAAAAGAGTAAACGGAGCAGGCAGAGGAAATGTTGAGGTACATTAAGTTACTCACGAGTTACTCGCTGCAAAAAAGCAACTCAGAGTAAACCTGTCTCACCCAATGAAGCAAGCCATTCCTCGATACATTGTTGCAAAGATTTGCTTTATAAAACAAAACTGCACAACGAAGAGCTCTATGATGAGATGAACTTTTTTCACGGATGCCAGGAAGATCATTTATTTTTCATGGTCGCCAAAAAAAACTTTTTGTGTCTCCGCTTATCTATGGAATCTATAATTTATTCAATCGGATTACTACGCGGATGTATTATCTTGAAACAATATACACGGAATCGCAATCGAATGTTCAAGCTGCAAACATAGGCTGATCCTTCTGTTGTATTGTCAAGGATAGAAGCATAATTTATTCAAATTTGTCAAGTCTTGAAAACAAAGCTGTCACGCAGCTCCAGCTTGATACCCAATAAAAAAAGGAAGACAACGGGTTGAGGGACAAAAGGATAAAAAATCAGATCATTGCAAAATCGAACATCAAAGTCAACAAAAGTTGTAAAGACAAAACTTCAACTGGATGAAAGATAGGGTTTTTGATCTTATTTCCGTCGTACTAAGCACAACCCACGATTTATTTCTCTTTTCTGAACGATTTTAAACAAAAAGGGGAATATTTCTGTCAAAAATAACTTCTAAATGTATTCACCTTTCCATACGTACCATTGGACTTGAAAAAGAGTCACACATTATTGAGATATTGCTTAAAATATAACACTGCTTCTTGATTCTAAATTCGTCCTACGAGTTTCAATTCCGTCCAAACGCATTGAAACGCCATTAGATTTTCTTCGTCCTACGGATAAACGTAGAAAAAGGGGATTCGCTAGGAGCGCTTCTTTTGTTTTGAGAACAATGAGCGTAAATATTCATACAATGCGCTCTAATAGGATTTATGTTGTAGCTAATGAACTAACGCATCGGCACATACCTATTATTGATTTTTGCACGGTGAGATCATTGATATTATTGATCTTTTCTAATCGATAGAACGTTAATGGGCGATTACGGCGAAGTAGTGCTCTACCCTAGCATCAGAATAATCATTAAGGGTTTAAGAGGCAAAACATTATTCTGATCAAGTTATTTTGCAAGTTACTTGTCTTATCTCTTATCTCAAATTCCGTGCAAAAATGGATATTGTGGCCACTCAGTGGCTCCAGATTATATGACTTAGAAATAAAAGGATTGGGATTTGTGAGGATGACAAATTGATTTTATGTTTATTCAAATACTTGTACCGTGATGAATTATTTTGTAACTCTTGAGCAGTACGAGAATTTGGATGGTTGAAAGCTAGATGACCAACGTCAGTTAAAAACTGCTCGTGTTATGAAATGGTCTGAAATAAACATTAAAGCAATACAAAATAAATATTTAATTATTGTTTTTTAATTGAGTAATATCCAAAAGTGAGAAAATAATTTTCAGTATTTAAGTTGGGTTGAGAATGAGTCAACTCTAAGTGAAAAAAAATAGTTTTGAGTTGGATTATTTAAAAGCTTTTGTCCTTTTGGACATTTGAACCTTAATAAACAAAATAAGTGGAAAAAATATTTACTTTCTATTGGTGCCCATAACATTGTCATATTATGAAGTTTATTAAAAGTTTAAACGAAAAGAGGAATAATGATCCGAAAATTTGCGTGGCACGTCACCTGGAATGGGTCAGTATTGTTTTCGGAAATTCACACGAATAATATTTCCAATCTTTTGATGCGAACCTATCAAGTCAGTATTGTAAGAGGCCTGGGATAAAACCCACGATCACTCAGTAAGGAAAAAAGGTTGCCACTAGGTCACCGAACCTCTTTTACATAACAACAAATCATTATCAACGACGATCACTCGAACATGGCGACATGAAGCTATTTCCATACTTGTCCACCATTTTGATAGGTACCTTATCTTGAATTCAAGACTATTTTATCAAATAACATGTTTACCATATCATTGTTAGACTGTATAGCGCGTGATTTCGGATTTCACCAGTAGGCAATAGTATATGCTGTATACTCAATGGCATCTTTATTGATCATTTGCAATACATAAAATAAACTTTGGATACTGATCTATCAACAAATGGCATCGGCCGGTGTAAAATATCTTAACGAGCTAGTTGAATAATAAGTGCGGCGCACATTTCGAAAAATTCCATGGTATGATGCCCGGTCGGTTGGTTCGGAATGCCCATCCCACCAAACCCAACAGGAGGGGGCGGGGTAAGGCTTTCCATGATCACATCGTCTCCTTGTTCCACCTCGTCATTGGTGAGAGATTTGAAATCCAGCAAATAGCTTTTGGTATCTACCTGATATAACTGCAATGACATTTTGACGTACTTATCATTGCGGGAATTGTACTTGCGAACGCGGACATGATAGGGATTGATAATTTTCCATTCGAAGTCGAGAGCTTTCATTGCTCTATAAACTTCCAGCATAATGTCGTTAGGCTTAGATTGAGATCTAATACCCAAATGCCACTTGGCTCGTTTGACTGGCGTACCACGGTGTTTATCTATCGGTAAAGCTGTAGCAGTAATGTTTGGCGACGGTATAGGTGCACTGCCAGGGCCCGTTGCTCGCTCTCGTAATGGTGCAATTCTTTCAGGATGGATAGAAGGCGATTTAAATGGCTCGTTCACCGGAGTATGCCTTTCCGGTTGCAGAACAGGTGCTGGGGGAGGACTTACAGCGACGTAGAAATCCTTCAACTCGGCCTTAGCAGCTTCATCAGCAATGCGTTTATTATCTATGATTAAATGATACGCAATAGCCAACTGATCATGTGGATCACCACTCAGTAAAGCGTTGTGTACTTCTTGCTCTTTGACGCCAAATTTATCGCAAACTTCCGTCACCGCATGTGTATCGATGACACTGCTGTCTTGTTCTACCGGAGAGGGAAACAGATAGGCCGGCAATTCCTTTTGGAACCATTCATGCTTTTTAATTTCCTCGACGGTAGCCCTCTTCAACGGATCAACCTGCAGCATCTGACACAGCAGACTTACCACTTGCTTGTTCAGATACTCAGGAATAGGGAAAATTCCAGATTTAATCTTACGGAATAACGTGGGCACATGTTCATCATCGAATGGAAGAGTTCCACAGAGCAAAGCGTACAATATCACACCACAAGACCAAATATCCACCTCTGGACCTGCGTACAATTTTCCTGAGATAACCTCCGGTGCTGCATAATTAGGTGATCCACATGATGTTCGTAAAAATTCTCCATCCAACATCATATTGGAGAGGCCAAAATCAGCAATCTAAGAAAACGATCATTGAATCATTTAGTATTAAACACAAACTAGTAGCTTCCTAGCTTACCTTAACGTGACGATTATGATCCAATAGCAAGTTCTCCGGTTTCAGATCACGGTGAACAATCATATGGCGATGGCAATAGTCGACTCCGGATATAATTTGCTGGAAAAATCGTCTTGCTTCCGATTCCTGCAGTTTCCCATTGTTTACTATGTAATCGAACAACTCTCCACCGCTGACATATTCCATAATCATGAAAATATCGGTTGGCGTGGAAATCACCTGATACAGTTTGATTATGTGAGGATGTCGAAACAGTTTCAGATTCTGAATTTCACGACGAATTTTGCCCACAACATCTAGGCTTTTAATCTTCTGACGGTTCAGGATTTTTACAGCCACCTTGTGTTTTGTTAATTGATGCTCACCGATCTTCACCTTGCCGAAGGTTCCTGTCCCCAGTGTCGCTCCCAAGATGTAATGTCCAATCTTCACCAGCGGCTGGGCCGTGGTAGTACCTTTGTCGGTCATTGCGCTGCCCTTTGACTAAAGGAGAAAAACAGTTCAACTTCGCAATAATCAAGAAAAAACATCAACTGCGTATTATTCTTACATTATCAAACTTTTTTGAAGTATCTTCAATCACATGCACGTTTAAAAATTCAGAACATTACTGAATATATGCAATATTTTGCCCAATTTAAAAAGAAAAATACAAAACGTAAGGAGTTCACTATTATTTTGATCAATGAAAATTTTCCCCACCACACTGCTGCTCTCTTCTAATGACATACCAATCACAGTCACGACAGATGCTCAAAAGCTTTATGTGCATACGAAAAGCTTTTGAGCACAACTTGTCGGTTAAATGTTCCGTGCACGCTCGAAAAAAAAAACAACTCAAAATTATACTGAATCCGTCAAGATCGATCTTTCTCTGATATCGCTCAATCCTATTTTAATGAGAAAAATTAAGTTTACAAAATTGGGTTCTTCAAGGGTATTGAGGTAAATTGAGGCTTTTTTAAAGGCCATTCAACCACCACAAACCTTTTGGAATTTGTGGACTTCGTATTAAATGCAATGGACAGAGGTAACCAAGTAGAAGCTCTATATACAGACTTCAGCAAAGCGTTTGACAGAATCCATCCAGAAGCACACATGAAATTTATGAGTCAAATAAATAGTATGTGTGGTTACACATGGCTTTTATGTGTACACATATTAAGTATGTGTCCGACACATAAATATAATTTGTTGATCACATTGCCAAAATTCATGTGTGGGACACATACAAGCAATCTTTGAAATTTTATCAGTGTAAGAGATTTAGGTGTTATTCTAGATTCTAAATTGACATTTGTGGACCATTATAACACAATAATACATAGAGCAGGCAATATGCTTAATTTTATAAAACGTTTCGGTCTCCACTTAAAAGATCCTTATACAATAAAATCACTTAACGTTGCTTATGTGAGGTCAATTTTAGAATATTGTAGCGTTGTTTGGTCACCCTATATGAAAAAGCATGAAGAACGAATAGAGTCAATCCAAAAGAAATTTTTATTATATGCACTACGTAAGCTAGGCTGGACGGCTTTTCCTCTCCCGTCATATGAAGAACGTTGCTTGCTGATCAGTATTCAAACATTGAAAGAACGTCGGGATTACGCAAAGATTTCTTTTATAAACAATATCATTTCGCAACGCATTGACTCAGTTGATCTATTGTCAAGGTTAAATTTGTATGCACCTTCCCGACGATCACGCAATCGACAGTTGTTCGCAGTAGGTCGCCATCGGACCAATTACGCTAAATTAAGACCTGTAAATCAGATGATGACTGTTTATAATCATCATTGTGAAATGATTGACCTGAATATGCCCTCAACAGAATTAAAAATATATTTCAGAACCCTGCGAAGTCATAGAACATAAGTCCTAATATTAATATGTAGTTTACGATTTGATGGATTGACGAATAAATAAATAAATAAGTAAATAGATATAGTTCAGCCCAATAAGTTACTTTTGAGTAAATTGCATATTCTCAAATTTACGGAATTAAACCTAATTTTGGGTAAAATGTACTTAAGAGTAGTTTTTTTTTGCTGGTGTTCAATGTAAACTACTATATGTGATTTACTCAAATTTGGGTTATTGAGCTAAAAGTACATACTTTTGGGTGGTTTTTCATCTCCGTGTACATTAAAATTTTTACAATGTTTTGTCTCTGCATGATGAGGATAAAAACGAGAGGGACGACTCTAGGTATCTACGATGCAGGAAAGATTGTGTTTTGCTGTGGCTAGCTGCGTGCACGCTGAGTAGATAGAAGGAAGATTGACGATGATTCTGAAGATTTCCTGCAAAAAGATGATGCCCGACAGCGTTGCCAGATTGTTTTAAAGCTTATCGGTGTAAATGGTTTTAAAAAATCGGTATTTATCGGTATTTACTATTTTAATTAATTTTATATTTTTGCCGTTTTTGAAAGCGAAAATTTTAAGTTTTGCGCTATGATCGGAAAATTCCGGGAGGAAACTCCGAGGAATGTTTGAATTAGCTTCTGGAGGAAGCTGAAAACAACATCCATAGAAAGAAGAAAGAAGCTCTCCTGGAGAAAATTTGAGGAAAGTACTGAGAGAAGTTGGGAAAACATTCGTGGAACTTAAAAATTAAAGAAACATAACAAAAAAATGGATTTCACATTGAAAGGAAGACAGAAAAGTTTCAGAAATCGAAAATAAATTGCAGCAGTGGCCATTTCCAGGGGAAGCCAGAAAAATCTCGGAAAGACCTTCCAATAGAAGTAAAAAAAAACCAACTGGACAAAATTTCAGAACTAGACAAAAGAAATTTCTGCGAGAAGTTTAATTGAACATTCTGGAGAAGACGGAAGAAACTTCCTGGAGACGTTGGCAGAAACTTCCTAAGGTAGATTGGAAAATAAATCTGGAGAATGTCGGAAGCCAGAGCGCTTACGGAACAGTCGAAAGAAACAAGGACATATTTCCGCAAGAAAGACCTCCTGTGGGATGTTCTAATGATCCAGAAATTTTTCCAAATGGTCACAAAACATCCCTGAAGACCCCGCAATGCCCCTAAAGCTTTTGGAACATTCCTGAAATGTACTTAGGAAAATTCCATATTTCCTCGGGCTGTTTTGGAGTACTCTGATCATCTTTCTCTAGACTTTCTCGAAGATTATGAAATTTCTTAAGCGCTCTCACAATGTTCTTGTATTTATTGTAACATCAGCATTGAAGTTCTCTCATCTTCCCGATTTTTCTAATTTTTAAAAGTTATCGACACTGCCATTAATAAGCACGGAACTTCCCATAAAATGTTCTCAAAATGTGTTCCTATAACTTCCCTTACGTTTCTTAAATTTGCATGAGCCCCTCGGAATATTGCTGAAGTTTTCGGAAATTTCCTGAGTTTTTCGGAACTCCTTTAAAATTTAAGCGATTTCCTTGAAATTTATTGATCTGTCCTGATGTTCTCGGAGCTTCCTAAAGTTCTCTCAATTCTCCTGAAACGAATAGAACTGTCCTGAAAAACATTAAATTTTCTAGAAGAGTTTTGGACTTGTGAAGTATCCAAAATATTTATGATGTTTCCTTAAATTCACTGGAGTTCGCTGGACCGGGATTTAGAATTTGAACAGAAGTTTTAGAAACGTTTTTTAATTTATCGAAATTTACTCAAAAGTCTGGACATTTCCGAAGTTTCAGAACTTCTTAAAAGTTCCTGCAGCTAGTGTCGATCCGCAATCAAAATCTGGAAGCATCCCTGAAGTTCCGGGAAAGTTGAAAAAAGAAACTGGCGGGAGAAGATGCAAGAATCATTCGTACGAAGGTTGAAGAGGCTTCCAAGGGAAGTCAAAATAAGTTTCCGAGAGGAATCGAAAAATAATTAACGATGTAAGGTGGAAGAAAATTCCAGGGGAAAGTTGGCAGAACATTCAGGAAATTAAATTATGTTTAGAAAGTATTTCCCGATTCCCCCGGTTTTACCAGAAAGAGCTCTCGACTGTTTATCGATTAATAGAAAGCCAAAAACGATGAAGAAATTAAAACATTCATCGAAAGAGTATCCATGACATTTTTGAAGATGATTTTTTTTTAGAATTTAAAAGGCTCAAAAAATTTGATATATTCGAAAAGCTACAAGTCTCTAACAGTAATTTTCTCCGAAATTCGTGCGCGGGCATGCAATAATCATTTTGATTATTTAAAAAAACAAATCGGTATAAATCGGTATAAAACCTCAAAAATCGGTATTCTGAGGAACCTTATCTGTATATCGGTATCTAGTTCGGAAATCGGTATAAATACCGATAAATCGGTATATCTGGCAACGCTGTGCCCGATGCAAGTAGATGTGAGAAATTGGCGTTGACGGCACTGTCGAAAAATTTGCTCTTCCAGCAAATGTAGACAGTTTCTTATGGGAATTTTCGATGGAGTGAAAGGATAGTACGAAGTCCGCCATGTTTCACGCACAGTCTGACGTTTGCTTATGGATTTTCTCATAGGAGTAAAGAGCTACAGAGTCGCCGTCAACGCCAATGAAAGAAGATTTTTTGAAGATTGATTCGCTAGTAACTAGATTTGGAGATTTGTTACGCATTTAAACTAAAGCCCTACAGTAAAAGTATGGACGTCTGTCAAAAGTTGTTCCAATCGAACCGTCAAAATGCACCGCTTTGCTCGATTGGAACAGCTTTTTTCAGTTTTGTGGTGACAGTCGTCCATACTTTAACTAGAGGGCTTTAATCTAAACTTGAGATTTAGATGTTTTCGCCAAGGGGGGGGGGAGGTGGCTGTCAAATACGAACAATCGTCGCCTACCTCGCATAACTGGTTCCAAACGTAAACGAGCCATAAGAAACCTACAGCGTTTGTTTACGTTTGGAACCAGTTTCATACAAGATGATCAGTAGGCTGATTTGACAGCACGTCCCCCCCCAGGTTTTCGCCCCTGTTTTGTGAAATCTCGATGAACATTTCAAATGGTCTTAGAACGTTCAACACAGCAGGGAATGCTTTTGAAGTTGAGTTATTAATGGAAGAGAAATTTGATGAAGAAAATCGTTCAATGCAAATAGGGCCTTTTGAAATATTTATCTAGTAAATATATTTTTAGTGTACAAACTAATGTTCGAAAGCTGTACTAAAAAGCTTTGCGAGAGCTTTTTACCTGTAAACTATTTACTTTACTGGCTTGCGCTTGACACAAACAAAACAAAAGACGTAGTAGGCGATTGTTAGCGCAGTTTCATTAAAAACATTGAAGAGAACACATCTGTTTAGAGAAAAGTCCGAGTCACATTTCAAAAGCGCAGGCAAAATAAAGTAGTGCAAAAATGAAATTTCAATACAAGGAGGAACATCCATTCGAGAAACGAAAGGCCGAGGGAGATAAGATCCGTCGCAAATATCCTGATCGAGTACCAGTAAGTACCCAGCGAATGTGAATCACTTTGGAAAAGGTGCATATTCTCTACCTCATGTGGATTTTTTCGCAACTCAGTTGAAAAACAGAATGATTCATGACTATTGGAGAAATCAAGATGTCGGACACTATTTTTCAAGGCAAACAAACCATTGGAAATAGGTTGCATCTGTTTGGATGTACTCATAATGTACTGCTTTCTGTTTGTGTTTGTAAATTGCCATTTTTCGGATCGCAGTACAGTTTTCAATATTCTGCATAAACATATTTCCTACCAGGAAATACTAAATTTAGCAACTTTGGTCAAGGTTATTACGTCATTAAAAAATAAGTCTGTTCGCTTCTTTGTTTGTAACCATTTCGAAACATCCGATGTTTATGAAAAACAAGCTAGCTATCCTACGTTATTGAATTTTTTTTCCTACGTAGTAGAAATTGGAAGTACTGAACTATTCGAGGTAAAAAAATCAATGTATGAGTAGTGGAAATCCAGCCGCCATTGTACCTTAGTTTTTATTTGGATATCTGCCAAGCATTGTAAAAGAGAAAACAATTTCTGGCATTACAAAAAAAAAAAAATCTTTTCTGGGGCTCGATTTGTTGATTATAAGACACAAAAGAATATCAGCTCAGCTGGTGAGGTGAAAACAGTGTTGAATGTGACCACCTATTTAATATGTGGTGGTATATGTGTTTCATATTTGTTTTTGTTAGTGAATCGTCGGTACCTCTCGTTTCGTAAATATCCGATCAAACCCGAGCAGATAAGTCTTTACTAGAACAACTCAAGGTTAAGGTGCTTTGTGTTTTCGCAGTGTAGGCAATCCAATGTTAGCGATGCGACTTACAAATGCGCTTATCCTGTTGCTCAGCAGGTGTGACAATGGTAACACGAAGTACCGATTAATTATGCACCAATAATGAAGGTTCCATCAACACTTCTTAAATTACATTTACAAGCAATTCTATTTAATCCGGTATTGAAGTGGGCATCACATTGGGAGGTAAGGTAATGAAAAATTCGAAAAATATGGCTATTTTTAAATCGCTTCCTAATAATAAACACAATTTCGGTTATCAACCTGGGTGGGTAGCATAACGAAACTAAAGGGACTTGTAACTTGTTGTTCCCATTGCAAGAATTATTCATTATGCTACAGGTTTCAGGAAGCAGTCTGCAGTCAATACTCCACTGCTTGATATTAAAAGAATTATCGACTTATAGATATTTCTAAAAAAAAATATATAGAAATTTGTTTCAAGGGATCTTCGCTGCAGGATTTTTTACTGAAAAGGGTATACAAATCGCTTGAAAAACTCGACTTTCTATACGATGTCATCGATGTACGATCAAGAATCTTAAAAACTTCCGGAAATTCCCGAAACTTTGGAAAACCCCGGAGTCATCGGAACTTCAAAATATTCGCGGAGCTCTTTATAGTGTTTAAATTTCTAGACATTCTTACATCAAAACCCTTGGATCCCCATTGCTTCCAAATCTGCCGGGACTCAAAGAATTTGAATCATCTAAAACTACAATAACATCCGAAACACATCCAGATGTACTCCGAGATCATTCCGTAAATTTACAAGTTTCTGGAATTTTCTAAGCTTATAACACAGACAAACAGACATAACACTCAAAAGTTGTTCATCGAACAAGCATTTAACGGACAATTTAAAAGTATCGTAGTTGGTAGTACCGCCACCTGTGGCGCGCATAGTCAATTCCCTTGCGTTTGACGTTTACACACTACCACCACAAACGAAGTGACAGACGACTAACTGGCGAAGAAATCCATTAAAATAATGTGGTTCACTGTAATAGAATTTTCTTGGAAGCTTGTGCCATCATCCACCAGATGGGTTAGTTTTTTTGTTTTGATTTGAACAAAGTTGATTTTGTGTACAATGATTCTTTGACAGTGTGCAAAGAGTGCGTATCATTTTGTCATTTTTTTTATGCATTTCAGTTTTGAGTAGAGTGAAAGAGATAGAACCAAAATATTCTAGTACATTTGGTGAAAATGCTAGTTCAATCCAATAGTAGTGTTGCCATGTGGTACAATCCAGTAGTAGTGGTGTTGCCATGTGGTACACTGAAAAATTGCAATAGCAGGTTAGTCACCAAAGTTTTCGAGCCGTTCCGTCTGTCACTTCGTTTGTGCTACTACTAGATTCAACTAGCATTTTCACCAAATGTACTAGAATGTTTTGGTTCTATCTCTTTCACTCTACTTAAAACTGAAATGCATAAAAAAATGACAAAATGATACGCACTCTTTGCACCACAAACGAAGTGACAGACGGAGCGGCTCGAAAACTTTGGTGACTAACCTTCTATTGCAATTTTTCAGTGTACCACATGGCAACACTACTACTGGATTGAACTAGCATTTTCACCAAATGTACTAGAATGTTTTGGTTCTGTCTCTTTCACTCTACTCAAAACTGAAATGCATAATACAATGACAAAATGATACGCACTCTTTGCACACTGTCAAAGAATCATTGTACACAAAATCAACTTTGTTCAAATCAAAACAAAAAAACTAACCCATCTGGTGGATGATGGCACAAGCTTCCAAGAAAATTCTATTACAGTGAACCACATTATTTAAATGGATTTCTTCGCCAGTTAGTCGTCTGTCACTTCGTTTGTGGTAGTAGTGTTGCCATGTGGTACAATCCAGTAGTAGTGGTGTTGCCACGTGGTACACTGAAAAATTGAAATAGCAGATTAGTCACCAAAGTTTTCGAGCCGCTCCGTCTGTCACTTCGTTTGTGGTTTAACCGTTGTTTACCAAGGTGCACTGCCCTTTTCAGCTTAGTTGTCCCATTCGTGAAAACAGCAAGCTGAGAAAAACCCTGTTCAATTTGTTTTTCTCTATGGACTCTTATGGATGGTACAACGTAGTTTTGGTATTTTTAGCGACATTTGTATTACAAAATAAGAACCGTTTTAAATGTTTTTTCAAAGTCCAAAGTATAGTAGGATTTAGTCAATGTGATGCACCGCACGGCATTTTGATTTTTCTCAAACGCGTCATTGCACGAAATTCAACGCGGACTTTGGTTGGTGAAATTAACTACCGCGTCTAGGGAAACACCGCAATATTATTTCCCATAAAGATCGAGTAAACTAAAAAAATACATTTTGATATTGCTGATTGCATCAGAACCTGGACCGCCCCAAAAATGCAAAAAGTGTGATAAAAGTGCACCTTCTTTCAAATCGTTTTGGTGTCTTCGGGGAACTTATTGCTTGCATCACAAGAAATAAGCGCACCGAAGGTAACCAATTGGCTACAAACAAAGACTACAAATCAAGAAGACTGGCAACTCTGCCAAAAATCAGGAGACAGTAACGGCAACGCCTCTTCTGAGCAAAAGTGGAACCTGTGAATGATGGTGTGTGTTAATTCACGAGTGCATTCACACACATAGGTAGAAATAAATAGCTGTGTTTTGTTATGATTGTCGTAAAAAGTGAAAAGTTTCTTTCTTTGACAACGAGTAAAATTCCAGCTGAAATTAAACAGATGCGTAACTAAATTTGTTTTTAAAATTAAAAAAATGATGGTGGGACATTCCTCGATCATTATTTTGTTTTTTTTTCAGAATTATCTTCCACTTTTCCTTAGCTCTTTAGTGATGCATTTATGGGCATTCGTATGGTGCATTAGTAAAATGCATGAACGTTCCGCATGGCTTTGGCACCTGGCCGCAGTGGGGGAAGTTAAGTTGTTACGCTCGGCAACTTGGCACAGTACTCGCTGACCATTTGAGCATACAGAAGATCACTATTCGAGGGTTTTATGTTCAGACAACATCTAAAATGGAAATATATTCTTTATTAATACAATCAATAGGGATTGTAGTCCTTCAACCTTTCATTTTCATTTTCTCCAACATTAGATCCTGCTACGCCTTCCGTTGGATCGTGATGTAGGTACCGGATCTTTCTTATTTTTGAATCCTTGAATTCAGCAGCTTCCGAATGGTAGTTCACTCAATGGTGGTGGAAGCTGTCAATGCCTTGTAATTGATTGCTTCCAACAGGCAAAATAAACAATAATTCGATTCACGTTAGAGTTATTTTCACTAGGTATCGATCCTAGTTTCAATTCTCTACTTGATCCACTATGACAAGTTTTCGGTTTGGAGTTGGAAACCACCGGCTTGCTGGATACAAATTGCCTTGAAATTTGGTAGAGCAGATCAAAAACAACAACGAGTACCGTGTTATGATTATTCGTTTCGGTGTCTCACTAACACTTGTGCTTCAAAGTTCCACCTTTGATTGACAGAGGCGCTGTTATCAGTGACGTTTGACATGTGTATGGGAGAAGGGAACCGTTGCCAGTCTTCGTGATTTGTAGTCTTCGGTTTTAGTCATAATAAACTAGTCTGTAATTCCAAAAACTTTAAAAGAACTCCAAAAGTGCTCGCACAGTGACATTGACATGAAATGACAAAACATTTGGGTGATGCTAAACTTATTTCAATGTGATGCAATATTCAACAAGAGAGTGTAGCAATGCATTTCCAAGCGATCTTTTTCTCATGACAGGTAGTGAATGTGTTTATAGGATTGTATTAAGATGTTTTTCTTTCTGTGCGAAATAAGATAAAATTTAATCTGTGTTTTATTGCTTCCAAACAAATATTCATAATTTTTGTATGATTGTTAAACACAGGTGATTGTTGAAAAAGCCCCTAAAGCTCGCATCGGAGATTTGGATAAGAAGAAATATCTAGTCCCGTCTGACCTGACTGTTGGGCAGTTCTATTTTCTAATTCGTAAGAGAATTCATCTTAGGCCTGAAGACGCCTTATTCTTCTTTGTAAACAACGTAATTCCACCAACATCAGCAACCATGGGGTCTTTGTACCAGGTAAGCGATATTTGTCAACTGTTTTTAATGATTCATGATTGTAACTTGTTTTATTTTTCTCCTCGACAGGAACACCACGAGGAGGATTACTTCCTGTATATTGCTTACTCTGATGAAAATGTATATGGAAGCAAGTAAATAACAGGAGTGATATGTTTAGAAAAGGACTGCTATAAACTGTATTTGGTATATGATGTTTTTTCGTTCATTTTGTCATACGTTTCCTGTTTTGGGCTGATACTTTCCAACGTCCGCTAATATATCTTCGTGGTACGATGCATTTCAAACCCGTTCAACTGACCCGGTTGTTTTGAGTTGGCTAAGAACAGAGATATCATCTTGAAGCGGATGATTTCTATATTGGCGATTAATTATTATGTTCTTTGGAAAATATCATCTGAACAATGGCCGGATAGCAAGGGACAGCTAATTTTCAGAACATAAAAGGAAAAGTTGCGTAACTTTTCTGCTTTTCATGTTCAAAAATAAGTTTCTGTAAATTCTAACTCATCATACACCGGGTATCTATATAATCACTACAGGCGCCTCTCGATACTATCGCCATGTCTTAAATTACTGTGCAAAAATAAACACCATTTTATGCAGATGCTTATTGGAAGAAAACATATAAACAATGAAAAAAAAAAACTAATAAATATTAAAATATTATAAAAACACATAAATGCAGCAAAATGTGTGAAAGCACATACCAAAAACACATCTTTAATCTTAGGTTTTTAGTTTTAGCTTTATTATCAACCACAATCTGTATTTTATCCATTTAATTTATACAGATATGGAATAAATGATAAAACTAAGTAGGGATGTACAGCGTTTTTATTGCATATGTCCGAATGCCTATTAATGACGAAAAAGACTAATTGAACCCCCTTGTTCTGCCAGTCACGTGACTTTGTCACCTCGTGTGAGGTGAATCCGTGCAAATCAAATGGAGAGTCACCTCACACGAGGTGATAATCCCCCTTATTCTGCGAGTCACGTGACTCGCAGAATAGGGGGATAGTTCGAGGTATCATACACTGAGGCAAAAGAACATAAGAATTCCATAAAAACCACTGCTGAATTTTAGTCACAAGAAACCAGTATGAATTTCATTAATAATAAAACGCAGCAGACTGGAACTGAATCATATACGTTGATGCCCGTATGCCGACCACTCGTCTTTCAACGGTTGGTGTGATGAAAATGGCATAAGAGCTACCTCATATTAGATGAAAATCATTCATAACGCTCACGCTTACGAAATTCATATGTGTCGTTCATAAGTCGATCCTTATGAAATTCTTAAGTTTATTTAGTGTGTAGGTCTTCGATAATTCAAGCTGAACCTTGCATTAGGTCCTAAGTAACAGTTACAGATTCTCTTCGTCGACTTTCTCTTTGTATTCCCACATCTCGGCATGATCCGCCAATGGTGCGGCACATCCCTCGTGTCAAGAGTGTCAACTCGCAGGCTCCATTACTATAGGAAATAGAAAATGCTCAAAGCTGACCCAATACCATTTGAACAAATGTTGCATCAATTATTCCGTAATAGCAGGGACAACGCTACTTTTCAGGCCGTCAGAATGCAGGGCATCTTAGTGAAGTTATTATTATTATTTAGCTTTATTAGGGTGGCTTTCAGCCTTGGGCTGGTTCGCCTCCACCTTAGTGAAGTTCCCAAAGAAGGGGTAACTGATTGTGTGCGAAAATTGGCGAGGCATCGTATTACTGAACCTGAACGTTCGGTAAAACTTTGACCTTCATAAAAGCTATTGAATTTGAAAATAATTTCAAAATTTCAAAACATATAAACCTTGTTTAAAAGATCAAATCTTGTCATTTTAGTGGAGATTTAGTTTCAAAGTAGCTGAAAAGCAATTGAATTAAATTGCATAAATTTTACCGAACAGGTCAGCTGTTCAGATTACGGTAAAAATTACCGAAGTCGGCGATAAATTCTAATGTCGTTTTCGTTTTTGCGGTGTAGCGCTAGTGTAGTGTAAGCAGGAATAAGCGCGAGTCTTTGACAGCTCAACATCATTATTCGTTCGTAAACAAAGGTGCATCCTATATCTACACCCTAAAATATTTCGGTGTACTACAGTGTAGCACCGGTGTAGCTACACCACCGACAAACCGACATGAATAACCATACAAGTACCATCAAATTTCTGATCAAAGAACAAAACTGACATCTGCCTCCGTGTTCGCGAAAAATGTGTATCCTAGCCACGAACGCGCATACAAATTGTATCAGTTGAACCGTGTCTAATATATTCTAGGCATATTATTTTTATCTAGATAACAAATTTCTATGGTTTTGACAGATGGGATCGCTGCACATTTGAATCCGCCGTTATGGATTCTCGATCAAGAGTTAAGTTTATGTTTCATGTCGGTTTGTCGGTGGCTACACCGCAAAAGCGAAAACGACATAAGAGCAACCGTACCAGTCGTTGCCATTTGCGGCACTATTTTACTTACGCACAGCGTTTCCATTTTGGCTTAATCACTCCTCTCCACACCGGTCGTTGCTATCACAATCATTATTTAAGTTACCGTTTTCCACACCAGCAAAACAAAATTTTGACGTTTATTCAAAATAGCAACCGTCTGATGCGTTGCTACCCGCATAAGCGCGAACCATAAATTGACCTTACCGATAATGGTTATAAATTGATTATAATCCCTGCTAAACTTCAACTGAAATGGTTATGGAACTTTACATGAATGTTTGTGTGATAAAGTTTTAACCTTAAGTATTATAGTTTTTTGGAAGTGGACCTTACAAATAATGGGTTGTTAAGAACCATTACCATTCAAAATTCTTGTTTTCTCCATACATTTTCGGAAAGAAAACTATACTAAAACCTTTTAACTTATGGTTTGAGAACATTAATGGTAATGGTTATGGTAACCAGTAAGGTCCATGAATGGTTTTGTAACATCGATCAACTTTATGTGGAATATATCGCGAATTGGTTGCCTGTAAATTACTGATTACCAATTCACGATATATTTCACGTAAAGTTGAGTGATAATACAAAACCATTAATGGACCTTACTGACTACCATAACCATAACCATTAATGTTCTCAAACCATAAGTAAAAACGTTCTAATATAGTTCTCTTTCCAAAAATGTATGGAGAAAACAAGAATTTGGAATGGTAATGGTTCTTAACAACCCATTATTTGTAAGGTCCGCTTCCAAAAAACCATAACACATAAGGTTAAAACTTTATCACACAAACGTTCATGTAAAGTTCCATAACCATTTCAGTTGAAGTTTAGCAGGGATTATAAACAATTTATAACCATTATCGGTAAGGTCATGTGATGGTTCGCGTTTATGCGGGTACCGAGTTGCTAAATTTATGTGTTTTGATTCTCGAGAAATTTGCGTTTAAAGCCATTGTTTACGTTTGGTTGTTCCGCCTATTTCAATTGTTGGTCTAGTAAATAGTCATTACCACCAAAATTTCATAAGGAACGCGACTGCACCGAAAATAGTTTTCATGCAGCTACCATTGGAAACGCAAATGATTTTCATCCATGAACAAAATTAATGAAATTCATCTGAATTTCACATAAAATTTATGCTATCACGTTAATTTTATATGATTTTTCATATGAATTTCATCGGCCTCATAATATTCATGTGATTTTGTGGTGGAATTTTTAGCTATGTGATCACATGAAAGCTATGTGAAGTTCACATGGTTTTCATCCATTAGATATGTGATAAATTTTTTGAGTGTGTGCAATCAAAATCTTAAGCCTCAACAACTTATCATGTTAAATGGTTAGAAATTAAAAAAATAAGTAAAATTTCCACCATGGACTGGCGATGAACAAAATGTTTATTTTGACTATATGTTTTAGTATTGCTTCTACGTGAAGTCAACGATTTACATAGTTGAAGACGCCAATTTCAAATAACAGACTGTAGTGGTAATTTTTATACGATAGATGGAGTAGATGAAAGCATAGTCAGAGACAGGAGCACATATCGTGGTAGGGGTAAACAATAGTTGCAATTTCCAAACCTACGACTGGATGCCTTCCTTCAAATAACAATTGAAGTGCGGTAAAAATCGGTAGAACTGTTTCAAACACACAGTTGGTACTTGAACGGGTCGGTTTTCATCTCTTTTTGCCAGTGGTGGCGGGGGGGGGGACACCCCTCACCATCCCTCTCCAAAGGGGGAGTTTGGTAAAGAGAGATGAAAAAACCGATTTGTACCTTCCTTAAAAGTTATCCTAGTTCGCTATTCTAATATCTATATACAATCTTCACACTGCCGTACTCTAACGGAACTATCAACTCTATGCTTTCATCTACTCCATCTATCGTATAAAAATTACCACTACAGTATGTTATTTGAAATTAGCGTCTTCAACTATGTAAAATGTTTATGTTTAATGTTAGAGTAGGCGGTAAACAGAAACCTCGATTGAGGTTGGACGGATTGGATCTTAATTCACAATTATTGAACCGTGTGCAGTAATAACAGTTAACTAGCTAGGCTATCTGAGGTCCGAGAATATGGTTGTATGTAAATTATAATACAAGCGGCGACGGTGGTGTAGTGCTAAGCGTGATTACCTCTCACCCCAGCAGGCCCTGGGTTCAATCCCAGTTGGCGCTGCCGGGATGTTCTGAGGCATAACATCTCTGATCACGCCTTCCTTCGGAAGGGGGAAGTCAAGCCGCTGGTCCCCGGTTCATGAGTTGATGGGTCGATAGGTAGGGTCCAGGTGTACGGGAGCTGTCTCCCTAGCGTCGGTAGCATTGGTGCTCAGCACGGAAAACAAGCCGTTGGTCCCGGCCCATGTGTGTTTGGCAGGTGTGGAAGCTGCCTTCCTGCACATTCGATTGCCGTCAATAGATGGCAATCGATGGCCGCAGTGGATTTATATCTCGAACAGAGGAAACAAAATTGAGCCGTCGTTGGAACTTCATTGAGTCTGGAGGTTGACGAATGAAAAACAGCCCAATTACAATTCAAGCTGAACATTGCATTAGGCGCTAAGTAACATTGATCGATTCTCTTTCGTTAATAACTTGAGCACATAACCGTTTCTTGTTGTGTTTGTAATATTAGACGCTAAATAAAAGCTTCTTTTATCTAGCTGTGTGATGAAAATACCTGGGAAAGTCTTTACATGTGAATGGAGATACAGAGAGAAAGTCGACGAATAGAATCTGTCAATGTTCTTAGGACCTAACGCAATGTTTAGCTTGAATTAACTATTGATTAACTCTAGAAAAAAAAAAAAAATGTGACTTAATAGTATAAATAAAAAGATGATTTTACGGATTGAAAATGTAACATTTATTAGACCGCTCAGAATAGTTTAACTTAAATAAATCACGAATAAGCCTTCAGTTAAAATAAATCGGATGAACATGTTGTCTCTTGAGCGCCCGTTTGCACATAGGACATTTTTTGCGGATTTGAATTTCCTGTGTAATGCAAGCATTGCAGAAAAGATGTCCACACACGGTAGATGCAGCCTGCTGGTGGAATATGGACTCCAAACATATTGGGCATGTAGCAGATATTGATGAAGCTGCTTCAGTTGATATGGAATCTGAACGCGGAGCTATGGTAGTCATTCGTTTCGTGGGTGGTGGCGTCTGGATGGCATTCTGTTGCGCTGGAGGTGCAATATTGATTACCGTATCGTCAAGATTGATGGATTCCACTACTAGAGCGGCATCTGCTCTCCTGCGCCGAGCCCGTCGAGTTGCTGGAGAGAGTGGTATTTCATCGTGCATGGGGGAACAAAGATCAACTACAGGGTGTGGCACTTCTATCACAACACAATCATCGTTGTCTACAACACAATCGGCGTTGTCGTCGGCCTCCGGTCGTAAAGCGTTTAACTCATAGGGAAGTGTAGCATTCGAATCATCGCTCAGCACCTCAACATGATCACTGGAAGCATTGCTTGTTTGTTGATTGCCATCACTGTCACTAGTACCACTTGTAGAAGGGCCTGAGGCTATCATGTTTGATTCGGAATCGTCTGCAATGGCAGACTTATCTGCTGCCGAATGAAAAGATGCGTCATTTCCGCTCACGTCGAAAATGTTGCTGGAAGATCGCTTGGCTTCACGATTTAGGAAGGAATGCGCCATTATGAAAGCTTCTGCTCTTTGAATCACATCTAACATGGATTCATCTAGATTTTCCGAAGATGAATCCATTTGTTTACTGATAATAATAATTATTGTCTAGTATGTGCTCTTGGGTGATAATACAACAATGATGCGGAGCACTCGATAAAACACTTTTCAATCAATTTTAAATTTTAAGTTCGCGGTGAGTTGGGATTTTCACAAGCCAGCTTCTCTTTCTAATCTAGTCGCTTGTTTATTTACGTTTGAGTTCACATTTTTTTTTTCTCGATACACACTCTACACGCTATTTCAAAACTACCCAAATTTGGGTAGAATACACCCAGATCGGCCAAAACTGAACCTACCCAAAAATGGGTAAACTATGTTGGAAGAGACAAGTTGACAAATGGACAACATCAACATGAATCCGTTCGGCCGCATAAACGACCTTACCGATAATAATTATAAATTGTTTATAATCCCTCCTAAACTTTAACTGAAATGATTATGGAACTTTACATGAACGTTTGTGTGATAAAGTTGTAACCACAAACGAAGTGACAGACGACTAACTCGCGAAGAAATCAATTAAAATAATTGGCAAATCAAAGTTGGATCTCGTGGAGAATAGAAGAACTATGAAAGTGATGATGGTTTCAAAATTTTCCACGGGGAAGTATACGAGTGCAATCTTAAAATGCTTTTATTTTGTGAATGGAGCATTTTATTTAAATCTGGTTACCCGTAAAAAAAAGAACCGTAGAGGTACAATGAAATGTATTGTAACCATACAATAGAGTTTATGGTATTTACAATAAATCGTATTATCCACAACGATAAAATAACAGTAGAATGTATTGTTTCTACAATAGAATCTATGGTAAATTGGGGAATATACAATAGATTAAGGGGGTCGTTATGTATCTTAACCATACGAAAAATCACTTTTTCCCGAACAAACTTGAACCATTTACCATTAATTGTATTGTTGTTCTATTGTTGAAAACTCTTACTATATGGGACGTATTGTACATCTATTGTAATAACAATATGCTAAAACTTCGTGTACTATATACACACAATAAGATCGATTGTTGGCAATAGATTTACTTGTAACTGTATTTTATTTTATGGTAATTGTATGGTTATTTTTTTCCGGGTAGTGCTACGTTAGTAGAAAACTTCAGGACTACTCAATAGAGATATAATACAGAAAACATAATTTCTTTTCAGATTTTTAGGTGTAAACAAAGACTTCCGCTTTTCTACCACTGTAGCAGTAACCAGATTTAAATAAAATGCTCCATTTTCAAAATAAAAGCATTTTAAGATTGCACTCGTATACTTCCCCGTGGAAAATTTTGAAACCATCATCACTTTCATAGTTCTTCTATTCTCCACGAGTGCCAACATTGATTTGCCAATGTGGTTCGCTGTAATAGAATTTTCTTAGAAGCTTGTGCCATCAGCCACCAGATGGGCTAGTATTTTTGTTTTGATTTGAACGTAGTTGATTTTGTGTGCAATATGATCTTTGACGTGTGCAAAGAGTGTATCATTTTGTCATTTTTGGCAACACTACTACTGGATTGTACTAGCATTTTCACCAAATGTATTAGAATGTTTTGGTTCTATCTGTTTCCCTCTACTCAAAACTGAAACGCATAAAAAAATGACAAAATGATACACTCTTTGCACCACAAACGAAGTGACAGACGACTAACTGGCGAAGAAATCCATTTAAATAATGTGGTTCACTGTAATAGAATTTTCTTGGAAGCTTGTGCCATCATCCACCAGATGGGTTAGTTTTTTTGTTTTGACTTGAACAAAGTTGATTTTGTGTACAATGATTTTTTGACAGTGTGCAAAGAGTGCGTATCATTTTGTCATTTTTTTATGCATTTCTGTTTTGAGTAGACTGAAAGAGATAGAACCAAAACATTCTAGTACACTCAAAAATATTATAAAACGAATATAGATTAAAATTTATACATTTTATGGATTTTCAAAATTTATACATCGGTTCGATTAAAATTTTCGTCAAAATTATACTAAGTCCGAATAACGGAGTGGAATTCGATCAGTGTTTACTAAAATGATAGCAAAAAGATCATCTGGATTCTCTTCGGAGCTTTGTGCTGGTGAAGAGCTTCATCCCGGCGGATTTATACAGCACATGTGATCAGCTGGGCAGCTAGACTGCGTAAGCACGAGTTCATTCTAATGAACATCGAAAAGGTATGTATTTTTTAATAATATTCATAAAAATAAAATAATTAAAAAACCTCCCTGAGACAATTTTAATTTTGATTTGAAAACAATAATATTTACCATATATAAAATTAAGAAGCGAAAAATACATTCTCTCGAATAAACCGTATCTATGCATTGTAAGTATATTTCAATTTTATACTACGGAACGCATAAACCATTTTTATACTAAGTTTGCATTCTCTCCCTTTATACCGACCTTTGCGTCGGTACGGAGAGTTGCGATTTAGCGTAGCTTTTATACTATTTAGATTTCAATATTTTTTGAGTGTACATTTGGTGAAAATGCTAGTTCAATCTAGTAGTAGTGTTGCCATGTGGTACAATCCAGTAGTAGTGGTGTTGCCATGTGGCACACTGAAAAATTGCAATAGCAGGTTAAGACCGGCGCACAATAGATACGTTTTCGGGTTTTTTGACAGATAATGCATAGAGATTGCTAAAGTATGACTGTGTGAGTGATTTGTTTTCATCGGGAAAATTTTCCGCTATGAAGTTTTTTTTCCCGATGAAAACATTTTCCGTATACGTATACGTGACGCACACTACGTACGATAAACGTCAGCAATCTCTATGGGCTAACTGTCAAAAAACCCGAAAACGTATCTATTGTGCGCCGGCCTTTAGTCACCAAAGTTTTCGAGCTGTTCCGTCTGTCACTTCGTTTGTGCTACAATAACTATCAACAGTAATGATAGTGTCGAATGGCCATGGCCATTGTTAGTGCCCCAGAGAAACCAAGTTTTTTAACCAACAAAATTATGGAATATGTCAACTGCGGTTTAGATAAACACAGGATTTAATCACATTCGATTAGATCAACAGGTTACGGTACGGTAACTAGTATAAAATTTTGAAATAGTTCCGAAATTCGCGTGCGAGAAGATAAAAACTCTCTACAATTCGCGCGCGCGTGGAGTATCAAACCGATGTTGCATTCACACTGTCGGATGAACTGTTGGACTGGTCACCGGAATGTTCTGAGGCATAACATCTCTGATCACGGGAAGTAAAGCCGTTGGTCCCCGGTTCATGAGTTGATGGGTTGATGGGTAGGGTCCAGGTGTGGGTTATTGCCTCCCTGGCGTCGGTAGCATTGGTGCTAAGCCTGGAAAACAAGATCGACGGAAAACAAATCAAGGAAAAAAAAAAGTTCAATCCGTAGCAGCCATTAATGTTATTTGGTGAAAAAATGAATCTGATTAGTACGGCTGGGATCTTGCAGTACAGCCGGAAGATACTGAGCCACCAAGAAGATGGATGAATTGATCTAGGATTCCTCCTGCTGTTGGTTCACGTGGCAGCGCATTTCGTAATCCCTATCACTGGCGTAGACTGACTCCATCCACTGGAAGTGATGCTCAGACCCCGTTATTGCCATATCGACAAACATCCTCCCTCCACTCCTGCAATGCTAAGTGCTGCCAAAAATGCCTCACGAAATCTTGTGGAAAGCAATTGCTGACTCTGCTGTATTGGCTGTTTCTGGAGCTGCTGCTGCTAAACAGGAAAAAATAAATTAAATTAAAACACTACAATTACTCAATTTACCGAATCTTCTGAAAAATAAAAATTGAATCGGTGGCGTCAGGTCCCCTTTGCTGGCCGTTCAAAGATGGGTGTTGACTTCCGGATGCCACTACCTCGGCCACTGCACAGTGTCGTATCGGTGGTAAGTTAACAGTGATCTTTGATAAGAGGCCGTAAACGTAAACAATGACCTTTTTCACAAATTTCATGAGAATGGAAACTCTCCCAAGTTAATCACCAGCATTATCGTGTAAAGGAAGAGGCCCTCTATTCCAGGCTCTATCCGATAAATTAGGTGGCTTTCATAGATAGATTTTAATTTATGCAAGAAGCCATTTACAAAATTTACTTTAGCAACCTAGGCCTTTATGAAAAACCACTATCGAAATGCATAATTTGAAACTTCACATTCAGTGTTTGTTTTCGCGCCTTTTGGATTCACTTGTCAATGAATATGAAAAAGCATTTTTGACAGTTGTACAACTTTTCTTTTGAAAATTTCACTTTTAAAATTACAACTCGGATGTGAAAAAAACACTTTCAAACCAACAAAATCTATTTCTATTTGAATTTTCTCGTAGTTAAAACTACTAAATATTGGAAACTTTTAATATGAAAACGCATAATTTTTATTGATACAATATGTGTTGCTTGTGTGTGAGAAAGTCGAATCTCTCGTTTCGTTTTTGACAACAACAAAAAGTGAGAGTGGGATGTGAAACTCAAAATTACTCAAAATTAAGTAAAAAGAACTTAAATTTAGGGTAATTTTTTTTCTCTGTGTATGAACAGGTATTTTTGACCAGCGCTGCCATTTATACGGATTTATCTGTATTATACAGATTTTTTAATCTTAATACAGACCCGATACAGAATACAGATTTATCACAGATATTTAAATTACAATACAGATTTATACAGATTTTTATAAAATGAATGTTATGGTGTTTTTGACAGCATTCACAACCAGAGGACCAACCGCTTTCAGATGCATATGGAGCTGGTAGTAAACGATTTGAGATTGTATGGGGATTCACAGTATTAATTGAATATTTCCAATATAAGCATGTATGTTAAATACAAGAAAAGTGCCCGAGCCTAGGGGAACGACAGCTCCAAGTATCAGCATCAATACCGATAGTGGAAATATTGAATATTTTAATATATGTGATATTTTCGAATCTTATACTTAGTCTGACAGTTGATTTTTTGACAATTTTTGGTTTTAAGCGTACATTTGACATTCGTTTAATCTAAAATGGGTATTACACGAGAGGCAAGTCATTCCTTGAAGATCTTGCTGGTCACCGCCACCATAATCCGCTCCTTGTTCTCACAAAATCGGCATTATTTGGTAGCTGTTCTCAATGCACAAAATCTAAAAGAAATAGTCATTATTTTCCAAGAAATCTTCATCGTCTGCGAACAAATGTGCTGTCCTCCGATGGAACGGGAATCGACTAACTACGCCGCTCCTGCTAACGGAGTCCCAGAGTGATGGTTCCGTGGTCGTATCGCTCGGTTCGCCATGAGCCTGCAACTTGAAGAGATTTGCTGCTGGGGGAACGTCCAGTACCGTTTTTATCATGAAAAGCCGAAGTCAAAATCGATCAGAGCTATCGAAAACGAAAATCTAGGCAAAAATGATGACAAACAGAAAGCTTTAGTAAACATAAACAACATCGGTGAAACGTCATTGAGTGTATGCGTTAAAGCTACACTGTTATTTTTTTTACTTTGAAGCTTCCCGCTTGACAGTTAATATCATTAATATTTATACTAAAAATTATAATAACTACCAATTTGAGCAATTTTTACACCAAATATTACTTCGGATTAAGTTGTACTTCCCCTAGGCCCGAGCACATTAAAATGGTACAAATACAAGTACTCGTAAACATTTTATTTGCATTGAAAATGTATTTCGTAAGAAATTGCGGATTTTCTGATATTCTCCATACTGCAAAAATGATTTTACCAGCACTGGCGGGGCGACATCTCTTGACTTTTCGGTGTAACTACCACACAAATGATGTAATTAATTGTATTCATCTATATTAAAAATATCAAATAGTAATGAACTCGTGCACTTTTTTGCATTTAAAACTGCTTATCAGGAAGATACCGAAGATACATACATTTTCAAACGGCTTCATATCTGGGGGGGGGACGTGCTGTCAAATCAGCCTACTGATCATCTTGTATGAAACTGGTTCCAAACGTAAACAAACGCTGTAGGTTTCTTATGGCTTGTTTACCTTTGGAACCAGTTATGCGAGGTAGGCGACGATTGTTCGTATTTGACAGCCACCTTCCCCCTTGCTTCATATCACTCTTATAAATAAGTACGGACGATATCACAAATGGCGCAATTATATCCCGTATGGTTAGTACGATAGCCCGAATAGGTGGTTAAGCACTTTTTATGGTTATTTTGTATGCACTGTATTTGTAAAACAACAAAACATGATTAATTAAGAAAAAAATCGTCAATACAGAAAATACAGATTTTTTAATAGAGTGGATACAGATTTTTTATAAAACCACCTGGCAGCTCTGTTTTTGACAGTTGAACAACTTTTATAAAAACATAATGCACTTTTAAAATCACAAGTCCAAAGTGAAAGAAAAACTTTCAAACCAAAGATATAATTTTCATTTTGAAAATTTTCACAGTTAAAACAACGAAATTTGGGAAACTTTCATTTTGAAATTGCATTATTTTTATATCAACAATTTTTGTTTTTTGTGTGTACGCAACTCTCCCGACCGACGCATATAGCTCGGTATAAAGGGAGAAAATACATACTTAGTATAAAAGTTGATTATACGGACGCAAGTATAAATCCATGTTATGTCCACTTTGTATTGGCGTCTTGCAGTGAAACTTTTCCAAGTTTTCGCCACCTACATTTCGAAGTGAGAACTACTAGAAGGAGGATAGTTTCCAAATTTTCCAAGTAAAACAGACGCTTTTTGGGGCAAATCGGTCCATAAAGAAAAACTAATAATTTCCCGTGGAAACTTTTGCTTGAATCGTGTAAGAAAACGTGTTTGAAAACTATTTGTTATTATTTCGGTATGGATCGGAGATGTTTTCATGGCAAATTATGCATAACAAGTTTGCACCCACAGGGAGAGGTTACCTCCTGCGCAACTGCATTCTTCAGAAAATGGTAAATATGTGCGATTTTTACTAAGATGAAAGTGGAAATTAAGTGAATTTACTTAGGAAAGGTTGTATCATGCTGGTGGTAATAGAGAATTGGTTGTATAGGACGCCAATATTCAATAAATGTTCATTATGGCCTTTTTTAGGCAGACATATTGATACTCACAATTTTCGACGGAAAACGCACCGGAATTTGATTTACTCAACACGCACCATACTATAAAATGGTGCTAGATGGTCTTCAAAGTGATAACAAGATGACAAATCATCTTTATTTTGAGTAATTGAGCAATTTACTTCTGTTTACCATCATATTTACGATGCAGCATTGATGGATCCGTGAAATGAAATGAATATATCTTATAAAAGTTCACCTGGAAAAGTCAAAGATGCACATCAGTCTGATCGTAAAAACGTTTTCTTCTTCAATTCGAATGTTATATTGGAAGGATTTTACGCAGGCTTGATGAAAATTATGATTTAATGCTAATTTTCACGAATTTTATATGCCGTCTGTCAACATTATCATCATCATGCAGTGGCGAAATCTACGTTGAGGTACTACGGCAATCTTCCAATATGAAGTAATGAAATTGGGTTGTTAGCGGAATGCTAAATAAAACAGCAAAAGAGGTTATCTTCCATTTAATTCCACTTAATTAATTTTGGTATCCATGACAGATACGTATTTCGACTACAATGTGCAGTCTTCATCAGTGTCATTCCCACTAAAGAACTAATCAAAATCTAACCCCTTAAGTACTCATCCCCTAGGTAAAAAAGTCAAGATCATAGGTATAAAAATGAAACTACAATGTGTTGAATCGGAACCTACCTAACTAATAAAAACCAAAGATTTAAGTAAGCTAAAGGAGAAAAATCTATACAACTCTCTAATAAGGAAAATCCCCAAAGGCTTGGTAGCCATCATAATGAAGTAATGAAATTGGGTTGTTAGCGGAATGCTAAATAAAACAGCAAAAGAGGTTATCTTCCATTTAATTCCACTTAATTAATTTTGGTATCCATGACAGATACGTATTTCGACTACGACAATATTCAGAAAATTATAAAAATATGTGAAAAACACGTCCACTTTGAAAGTTTTTATAATATCGCACAGCTCTCTGATTGGACCTTAAACATGTTTACAGTCCAATCTGACATTCAACCAAAAAAAATACAAATGCTATTAGGACCTTTGTTTCATCTCGTGTTTCACGTGGAATAGAAAAACTAAAACTCATAATAGTTAGTTGGAAATGCTATACTAATATGAACATGAAGTTTTAGAAATTCCTATGGATCCAACATCTAACTGGGAAGTGGGATATGAGAAAATTTCATTTACGATGCCTGTAATCAATCGCTCTGCATCTGGTATGGAGTTGACGAATTAATTGCGATTCCAGGAGTACACCAAGGCAAAAGCTTATTCAAAATTCTGTCAAATCCGACATGCGATATTACAAGCGTGAATTTGGACGAGGATTTCGATCCAATTGCGGATCAACCACTTGAATTGCCAAGTGCTAAATTGGACGATTTACGCAAACTGATGCCATATGTCAAGCAAAAAGATTATTTTGCAACATTGCAACAGAAAAAACAGGAAGAAGAACAATAATACGGTTGTAGACCACTTTGATGTGGATCTCAATCCACTGGAGGACAGCGATGTAGATTTGATCGAATAACATGAATGAATGTAAATTATTGATGAACAGCTTGAGCTAATAAATATAAAACGAATGATGTAGAATGAAAAAACAGAGTTTGTTTATAAAAATATACCGAATATTAAAAAATATGCAAATTTTCCATACACTTACATTTTTCCTGCATACATCAGAAAAAAATAATGGACAAGTTCTTATTATAAACGTAGTTTACTTAATAAATTGGCAGAATAGTAGTTTTAAGCCCATCAACAATTACAAATAATGATGTAGTTGTAATTATCTGACCTCTAAACCGTATTCTTACCAAGGTCCTAAGTAACATTAACTTTGCAATCAGACCAATTTGACAGGTCCTAACTGATACAGAAAAAAGCCAAAGGTCCTATGTAACAAAACCACGAATTAAACCTGAATAAAACGAAGAAACATACACTTCAGTCGAATTCTATGTGTTTCCTATGCATTTGAGAATACAAAAGATTATCGTTTTATGTCGTAATTAAAAAAGACATTTAAAAATATATTGCAAAAGTTCAAATCAATTTTTCTCCAATCAGCTTCAATGACCGATAGGACCTTTTGAAATGTTTGTCTAGATTAGAAGGAGAAAAGGAGACAAATTAGTCAAAAGTAGGTAAAAGTGAACTGGCCGTTGGTTCGTTTTTTCTTACCGTGTAAATTTCTTTCTATCCACGCTATTTCAAAACTCCCCAAATTTGGGTATAATCCACCCAGATCGATCAAAACTGAACCTACCCAAAAATGGGTAAACTATGTTGGGATTGACAAGTTGACAAATCAGTGTCAACATTTCAAAGGGGCGTAATTGCTTTTGTAAACAATGACTTTAGTCGTCAATTTCTCGCGAATGATATCTTCCCGTAAAAAAAGAACGATATAGGTACAATGAAATGTATTGTAACCATACAATAGAATTTAATGTACTTAAATAAATTGTATCGTCCACAACTATAAAATAACCATAGAATTTATTGTTTTCACAATATAATCTATGGTAAATGGAGAAATCTACAATAGAACAAGGGGGTTGTTATGTATCTTAACCATACAAAAAATCACTTTTTCCCGAACAAACTTGAGCCATTTACCATTTATTTTATTGTTTTTCTATTGTTGAAAATTCATACTATATGGGACGTATTGTACATCTAATGTAATAACAATATGTTAAAATTTGTTGTACAATATACGCACAATAAGATTGATTGTTGGCAATAGATTTGGATGTATTTGTATTTTATTTAATGGTAATTGTATGGTTATTTTTTTCCGGGTTACCTCTCCAAAATTACAATGCTAGCTGGTAGAGGAAACATTCCTCTACCTGGTGGTGTTATTATTTTTCATGAGTGAGCTTTTATTTGCGAGAAATCTATGGCTAAAGCCATTGTTTACAAATGCAATTACGCCCCTTTGAAATGTTGGCACTGAAATGGACAACATTGACATGAATCCGATCGACTTTGTTCAGTTGTCAACTTGTCACTCTCAACATACACACTTAATTTTTTTCGCCGAGATTCCAACAGCCGAGCGATTCTGCAATTTATTTTGATGGGGATAAGTAAAACAATAATTGCCGAGCCTCAGCTAACAAATAACATTTTGCTGAGATATCAGCTAACAAACAGATATTTTGCAGAGATATCAGGAAAAGTAAATGCGAGTTAATCGGCTGTTGGAGATTTTACCCAGCTAGATTAAGTGTGTACCCGTAAAAAAAGAACGATATAGGTACAATGAAATGTATTGTAACCATACAATAGAATTTAAAGTACTTAAAATAAATTGTATCGTCCACAACTATAAAATAACCATAGAATTTATTGTTTTCACAATATAATCTATGGTAAATGGAGAAATCTACAATAGAACAAGGGGGTTGTTATGTATCTTAACCATACAAAAAATCACTTTTTCCCGAACAAACTTGAGCCATTTACCATTTATTTTATTGTTTTTCTATTGTTGAAAATTCATACTATATGGGACGTATTGTACATCTAATGTAATAACAATATGTTAAAATTTGTTGTACAATATACGCACAATAAGATTGATTGTTGGCAATAGATTTGGATGTATTTGTATTTTATTTAATGGTAATTGTATGGTTATTTTTTTCCGGGTAGTTTACCCATTTTTGGAAAGGTTTAGTTTTGACCGATCTGGGTGGATTCTACCCAAATTTGGGGAGTTTTGAAATAGCGTGTCACCAATATTTATTTTATTTTCATAAATAAAGATTATCGTGTACTTCTGTTCCTCGTCGATGTCAAACATCAAGACCAACAATTGAAATGGCCCTAACTCCAATTGGTAAACAAACCTTGTAAGGCCATTTTCTCACGAACCGAAACCTACATTTGCAAACCTAAACCACAATCGGGTAGAGTAGAATTTCTCCTACTTTTCATTATGTTGGTTTGCCTTTGCGGACTTCGGTTCGCGAGAAAATGGCCTTACAAGGTTTGTTTACAAAATGGAGTTAAGGCCATTTCAATGGTTGGTCTTGACATGTCAATTAATCGTTGATTTAACATTCGCAATATTCGCATCAACGTCTCTGACTCGCATGTGTGTTTTTGTTCGGTGAAGATGGTGGTCAAAGCGATCGCGACGAATCCACGTGCCGGGAAAATTCAATCCGAAATGCCGAAGGCGGATAATGGGAATAGACGGTTCCAAAAGCAAATGGAATCCGTGTCTAAGGTGGAGGAGAAGTCCATTCTTATAGCGAAAGAGCTGAAGTTTGTAAAATCGCTCGCTGGGAACGATGTGAAACTGCGCCGCAAAGTGATGAAAAACCTCAAAATTTGGCTGGCAACTCGCAGCCGGAGCTCCTTCGGTAAACATTGTCTGTTATTGTGATCTTTTATTACTATTGAAATGTGGCTTGGTTTGCTTACAGCATTCACCGATACGGACTTCCTCCGCCTATGGAAGGGATTGTTCTATTGCATGTGGATGTCGGACAAGCCACTTACCCAGGAAAACCTCGCCGATGAAATCGCTTCTTTAGTGAGATGTTTCGATGACCTATCCGTGGCGTTGCAGTATTTTGGAACCTTTCTAGAAACAATGTGCATCGAATGGTTTGGAATTGATCACTGGAGAATGGACAAGTTCATGATGGTAATTATTTATGTTTGAGTATACTTTTGATCAAATATTATCTCTTATTCTCTGAATGTTTGAATTTGATCTATTTTACAAAGCGTTTTTGTTTCTTCTAGCTTGTCCGCCGTTGTACTCGCCAGATGCTGACGATGTTGCACGAAGCTCAGTGGCCCATGGATCAAGTCAGTGCAATGATGAAGCACATCGAAAAAACTATTCTCAACGCTGATAAATCGCCATTTGGGTTGACCAAACATTTCGACGATTTATTGCTGGAGGAAATTGCCAAAGTGTGCGATGGAGAAATCGAACCAGAAATTGTACATTTAATCGTTAACACCTATGCTATCCGTCTGCTTAGTACCAATGACATGCGAATGATTAAACACATCACATCGAGCATATTCCATCCGTTGCTTTACCAATCGGAATTGGGCCAAGACTATCAGGAAAAGTTTGACCTTTGGAAAAAAACTAACTTTATAACGGGAAATATCGATGATGTAGATTTCGAGGTCCGGTATGAACGCGAAGACGGAGAACAGGGTGACGAAGATGGTTCTGAGGGTAGACATAATGACAAAGAAAAAGTTTTTGATCCTCGTGCTGGACAAGTGGACGTCGTAATTAATGAAATCAGATTCGATGCTCTCAAAATTGTAGAAATGTTTGAAAATAACCGCTTCAAACCTTTCGTCACATCGAAGGGGAAAAAGCAGATGAAAATGTTGGTAAAACAGTATAAAAAATTCTCCGAAGGAATGTTTCCTCTTGGTATCCAGTCAATGGAAAGTATTGCCAAGAAGGATTATGCCGTGGACATTGATGAGCAGATCGGTGAATTGGAAAACTACCAGAAGGAACTGGTAGGCGATAAAGGTTCAAAAAAGCAAAAGCGAAAAGAGTTGGCAAAGTTGAAGTCACAAGAGGTAAATGCTAGTGCAAAAACGAGCGAGTCAAATGTTTGGACTGAAACGGAAGAAACACCGAAAGATTCGAAACGGGAACCAACTGATACTGCTGTTTCCAAAAAGAAGACGCGGAAAAAGATATCGAAAACGCAGATTAAAGAGGAAAAGTTAAAGAAACTAAAAATTAAAAGAGATGCAAAACTTGAAGCCATCAAACAACGAAAGCAGGAGTCTAAAAGCAAGAAACCTAAAGTGATTTTGGAACAGAAACAAGAAGATTTGATACTACCGAAGAGTGATGGTAAGGTGACGTCAAGTGAACCAAATGCACCTCGTCCTACCAAACAGAAAGGCGCATTTGAAGTTAAGGACGAATGGTCTGAACCTTTGAAGGAAGGCGAAACGGAGTATTTCATTCCATCGAGAAAAACTAAACTTAAAGAAATTAACAAACACCTGAAGGAAGAATCGCCATCAGATGCTTCCAGTCGATTAAAACCATCCTCCCTAGTGAAGAACCCATTTGCCACGCCGAAAAATCTATCCAAGTTGAAAAGATCCATTGGAACACCACAAACGGACGGTCCAGCTGAAAAAAAGAAGCGCGTTAAAATTGCCCTGAACAAAAACATCTTCCAAGATCTGCATCAGCATATTCAGCAGGTGAAGAGCTCGCCCCAGGTGCCGTACGATTCCAGCAAGAAACCACCGAAGGGTGCATTGAAACCAAACTTGATGCCGAGCCCAATAAATCCATTCTATCGGAAGAAGATTGGCCTGAAACTCAACAAAACATTGTAGGACAACTGTTGTGGTACGTAAAACAAATTAATGTGTAGTTCTCTATTATTTTGTTTGTTTGTAGTTAAGAATGACAAATTACAAATCTATTCGGTACTTGCATTTTCTGATTTCTTCATATTAAATATCACAGCCTTTAGGTGTTATGTCTTGGCAAGTTTCTAGGTGTTTTTTAATCCAGGAAGTACGGAAGTACGGAAAAAGTTGATGTTTGAACGTTTTGAAATTATTGAAGTCGATTTAATTGTATTATAGCGATGATCTACAAAACGTCTTGCACGGGCGTAACCTGGAAATAAAAGGACTGAAAAGAAACTGTAAATCAAGACCAACAATTGAAATGGCTCTAACTCCAATTGGTAAACAAACCTTGTAAGGCCATTTTCTCGCGAACCGAAACCTACATTTGCAAACCTAAACCACAATCGGGTAGAGTAGAATTTCTCCTACCTTTTTATTATGTTGGTTTGCCTTTGCGGACTTCGGTTCGCGAGAAAATGGCCTTACAAGGTTTGTTTACAAAATGGAGTTAAGGCCATTTCAATGGTTGGTCTTGAAATGTAAGTAAAAATCAAATAAGCATATGCATTTAGAAAACAAATTACATGAATAAACTATTGCAGTTTTAAGCTGTGTAAAAATAAACACTGCTAAGAAAATTTTCGCCATTAAGCTGGTCCGAACATTTTCTTAAAAATTTACAATGGTTCGACCAAACCCTAACCCCGATCCAGAACGGTCAGGATACAGTTGTGCGGGATGCCAACGTCGAGATAGTGCTGAGGAAGAGATGGTATTTTGTGACCATTGCCAGAAGTATCATTTGGGGGAGGTAGCTCGTCGATTCTTCCGGTTCGCCTCCTAGCATCGTGCTATAAGGTACCAGGCGACAACCAGGGTAGTTGATCGATAGCTCGATGACGTCATTTTGTTGGCGTCTGCAATGGGAAATTCTCATAGCAGGCGTTGACGATGGGACGTTGTCGAGTTGTTGAATAGCAACTATCGTGGTAACTCACCGATTACCTGTCGATCTGCCAAATTTGGAAAGACGTCTGCATTGAATTGTCTCATATAATATTGCGCATTTTGCACCAAATTACACTCCTGTGCAAAAAATAATTGCACAGTAATATTTTCGCACAGGCCAGAAATTTTTTAAAATCGACTTATTTGAAAGCAGTAACAGCTTTAGAACATTACTAGCAAGCTACACTGTTGAATTAAAGCTCTAGAAAGCATTAAGAAGCTCCATATTTAACTTTTATGACCAGTGCGAAAATATTACTGTGTACTTATTTTTAGCGCAGGAGTCTAATCAGGTGTGAAATCCGCAATAATATTCCGCCCACTATATCACAAGAAATTGCGAGTAGCTGAGTGAAATGAAGATAAGTTAAGCATTGGGTACAGGACCAAGTCTCCCCTGGGTGGTGCCAGAAGATGAGCGCAATAGAATCATCAAGTTGCCATAAGGCACGGAATGAGACTATTGCATGGCTGGGTAGTCAAAGTCTTCCATTCGTTAGTCATTTCAGGTGGATTAGAACAGGTTTAGGTTTAGGGTGGGCGTTGGCCAGATTTGGATTTTTCAGATATAATCCTAAATAGGACCTAGATTATTGAATACACTGGTAACACAAACGAAGTGTAAGGTTGTATCATGCTGGTGGTAATAGCACAAACGAAGTGACAGACGACTAACTGGCGAAGAAATCCATTTAAATAATGTGGTTCACTGTAATAGAATTTTCTTGGAAGCTTGTGCCATCATCCACCAGATGGGTTAGTTTTTTTGTTTTGATTTGAACAAAGTTGATTTTGTGTACAGTGATTCTTTGACAGTGTGCAAAGAGTGCGTATCATTTTGTCATTTTTTTTATGCATTTCAGTTTTGAGTAGAGTGAAAGAGATAGAACCAAAATATTCTAGTACATTTGGTGAAAATGCTAGTTCAATCCAATAGTAGTGTTGCCATGTGGTACAATCCAGTAGTAGTGGTGTTGCCATGTGGTACACTGAAAAATTGCAATAGCAGGTTAGTCACCAAAGTTTTCGAGCCGCTCCGTCTGTCACTTCGTTTGTGCCATAAGTGTTGCGCAAAAGTGGTGCGCAACCACTTAAGAAGGAAAAAAAAAAATTAAAACCTTCACTAATTAATTAGTTTTAATTACTAGTAATTAAATTTTTTGCCCGACGTACAAACAAATCAAAAAGAAAAAAAAAATCGAAAAAAAAAAAAAAAACTTATATCTACTTGCAAAAAGTTGTCTCACTATGACCCATACTCCCCTACCAGGGGTGAGAGACAGAGTCAAGGCCGGCGCACAATAGATACGTTTTCAGGTTTTGTGACAGTTAGCCCATGCATTATCTGTCAAAAAACCCGAAAACGTATCTATTGTGCGCCGGCCTTCACGCGCCACGAGGCAAAATTAAACTACAATAGGGAGGCAATGAACTTGCAAAATGTATTGTCTAATACTTATGCCGGTTGTAAACAACCTATCAGCCGTTGCAGCTAGATGGTCCGTTTGCTGCTGCTGGTGGTGATGGTTGGTGTTGGTGGGTCGGCACGATGATGAAAAAATGGCTTGACGACCGGATGGATTACCGGGGTGAATTAAAGCTGGATGGCAACTCCAAGGGGCTCGGTCCATGGAATTCCACTTCCTCTGTTGTACACTGGTCACTTGGGGCACAAACGAAGTGACAGACGGAGCGGCTCGAAAACTTTGGTGACTAACCTGCTATTGCAATTTTTCAGTGTACCACATGGCAACACCACTACTACTGGATTGAACCACATGGCAACACAACTACTGGATTGATCAGTTCACGAAGATTTGCCGCACTCTTCTCTCACCCGTAAGTTTTGACAGTTTTGGGTGGTTTGTTTTGGCTCCCATTCGTTGCTATCTCTTTTACTCAGAAGCAAAATGATAGGGAGCAAAAAGTGAGGTTAGGGACCGTGCACTGATCTATTGAACTAGCATTTTCACCAAATGTACTAGAATGTTTTGGTTCTATCTCTTTCACTCTACTCAAAACTGAAATGCATAAAAAAATGACAAAATGATACGCACTCTTTGCACACTGTCAAAGAATCATTGTACATAAAATCAACTTTGTGCAAATCCAAAACAAAAATACTATCCCATCTGGTGGATGATGGCACAAGCTTCCAAGAAAATTCTATTACAGTGAACCACATTATTTTAATGGATTTCTTCGCCAGTTAGTCGTCTGTAACTTCGTTTGTGGTAGTAGTGTTGCCATGTGGTACAATCCAGTAGTAGTGGTGTTGCCATGTGGTACACTGAAAAATTGCAATAGCAGGTTAGTCACCAAAGTTTTCGAGCCGCTCCGTCTGTCACTTCGTTTGTGCTACTACTAGATTGAACTAGCATTTTCACCAAATGTACTAGAATATTTTGGTTCTATCTCTTTCACTCTACTCAAAACTGAAATGCATAAAAAAATGACAAAATGATACGCACTCTTTGCACACTGTCAAAGAATCATTGTACACAAAATCAACTTTGTTCAAATCAAAATAAAAAAAACTAACCCATCTGGTGGATGATGGCACAAGCTTCCAAGATAATTTTATTACAGTGAACCACATTATTTAAATGGATTTCTTCGCCAGTTAGTCGTCTGTCACTTCGTTTGTGGTAATAGTGGTGTTGCCATGTGGTACACTGAAAAATTGGAATAGCAGGTGCGTCACCAAAGTTTTCGAGCCGCTCCGTCTGTCACTTCATTTGTGATTTAAGGCCGGCGCACAATAGATACGTTTTCGGGTTTTTTTTACAGATAATGCATGGGCTAACTGTCAAAAAACCTGAAAACGTATCTATTGTGCGCCGGCCTTTACAGACTCAAACAGTCTGTGGAATCACAAACGAAGTGACAGACGACTTACTGGTGAAGAAATCCATTTAAATAATGTGGTTCACTGTAATAGAATTTTCTTGGAAGCTTTTGCCATCATCCACCAGATGGGTTAGTTTTTTTGTTTTGATTTGAACAAAGTTGATTTTGTGTACAATGATTCTTTGACAGTGTGCAAAGAGTGCGTATCATTTTGTCATTTTTTTATGCATTTCAGTTTTGAGTAGAGTGAAAGAGATAGAACCAAAACATTCTAGTACATTTGGTGAAAATGCTAGTTCAATCTAGTAGTAGTGTTGCCATGTGGTACAATCCAGTAGTAGTGGTGTTGCCATGTGGTACACTGAAAAATTGCAACAGCAGGTTAGTCACCAAAGTTTTCGAGCCGCTCCGTCTGTCACTTCGTTTGTGGTGGAATTCGATTCAGGAAATTCAAGTATCTGTTCGTCACCAATATTACTTAACTGTTCTCCTAGCGCGGGTACCGCTGCTGGTGACAATATTTTAAATGAGCCTCACGCACACAACACGCAAACCCATCCGTGAATCATGGAGCAAAGAATTTGGCCTTCATAAGACCACCTTCTGTCTAGTAAAATCAAAATCAAGTTTTAAAATTCTGTGGTTAAAAAAATATGCATATGTTAACTTGTGGAGCTTATACAATTTGTGACGATCTTGGAGCTTACTTTTTTTTACGAACTGTCTTATTTCTTGGACGATTTTTTTTTTCAATGCTTGGAACGTAAAAAGCTCTTAAATTAGTTGCAGTGTAAAAATCAAAGAAGATGATGTTTAATTTTTTTTGCATTGTATGTTTTATTATGCAGTACCGAGCACGACGTAAGTCACTAACGGTAACACCAGATTATCTACTTGACTAGTTTTAGCCTCAACCAGTGCATTGATAATAATTGCAGCACCGGCAGTCGCAGCTCTCAATGTGTTCAAATGAACGTAGCTAAATCTGAAGAGCAGGAAAACAACACCAGCCTGACCTATGATGCTCGATATGGTTCCCTCCACGGACTTGACGGATCCTGGCCATGTATGTTTACCGAACAGATAGCCACATACGCTTGCCATTGTGTCTCCGATTCCAACCGATAGAACACCAGCAAGCAATTTTAGCAAATTCAATCCACCAGAATCTGTGAGATCACAAGGTACAGGATGTAGCCAAATAGGTAAAGAGCAGCCAACTAACAGGTATATTGGTGTGAGTGCGATCATTCCTGCATCCTTTTCATCGATGAAACACTTTACGACCTGATCAAGTGATTGGTAAACAGGCTTCAGTTGAATAACTCGGGCAGTCTGAAGATAAACGAGAATTATGTATAGTAATAGGTGTTAAACTTCGACGCATGCCTTACATTACCTCTAACATGAGCAGCATTCCCAGCATCAAGCCAGACGCTAAATGAAGAAGCGTGCATTGAGACCATAGTCCCGGAAGGTACACTAGCAGAATCAAAATATGGAATATTTTTCGCGTTGTCGTATTGGCATTTGTCTTACGATTGATTTGCCAGACAACAAAAGCACTTGTTACTAAAAGCAGGAACATGTAGAGAGCGATCACTAGCATCCGTTCCATGTCACTTAGAACAAACTTAAACAAAACAACAACTGTAGGATGTCCAAACACGGGAAACAATGCTGTACACGTTGAAATAACTGTAGTCAGCAAGTAGAAAAGGATGGTATTCCGAAACATTGGTAAAAGATGGCACAAGGCAACGATAATACAGATCCCCAAAAGAATAACCTGTAATAGAGATTTTCATAACTTAGAACTTAAGTAGAAATCAAAGCTGCAGCTTACCTGTAGCACAATATGCATTATATTGAGATCCGGCGATGGCTCCTTATCAATAAGTACCTTTGGTACTTGTAGAAAAACATTGTATGCAAAAATCGTAAACCCTTGGCAAACGAGTGTAGCTTCGCCCAGTGTAAAACACTTGGGCATTTGCTTCAGCACTCGAAGAAAAACTCGATCATACAGAATTATTCCGAAAATTGCACTGACTGTGCTGATGACTACATTGTCCTTTAAACAGATCCAAAGCAAGAAGCTGGTTAAACCAAGGCTGGAAAATACGTACAACAGCTTCCCAATAAACCGCTGGCGAGTTTGGTTACTTAGTGAGACGAAGATGCCCACTGAATGCAGCAGTAATCCAAAACATAGAATAGTTGATCGCTTGTAGTTAAGGCTAACTGGCACCTTATCTCGATTCCATACGTTGATAGCATGACTCAGAAATAAAAGTCCAGCCAACCAAAGCCCATTGCCAGCGTGTGGTCTGGAAGGATCCTTTATAATTACAGCATTGCATCGTTAATAGAGATAATAACGTGTTCAATTTACGTACCTTGTTATAATGCCGATGTTCCTGCAGTTTTCTACCATACATTTCCGTCTCGATATTTGTTCAGTCTTATCCATATTGAGTATGTGATGCGAATATTCGGTTTGATGCTGTACGAGCGCCTGGAAATTTAAATTCCATTCTCAGTAGTCTTCCGTATGACAATTTAAAAATTAACTTTATAATACCTAAAATTCTCGTGCGTCTATCGGATTCATGTCGATGTTCTTCATTAAATTTTGTCAACTTGTCCTTGTCGCTTCAAACACAGTTTACCCATTTTTGGGTAGGTTCAGTTTTGACCGATCTGGGTGGATTGTACCCAAATTTGGGGAGTTTTGAAATAGCGTGTGTAGAGTCGATGTTCACGCTATTTCAAAGCTAACCAAATTTGGGAAGAATCCACCAGATCGGTCAAAACTGAACCTACCCAAAAATGGGTAAACTGTTTTGGGAGCGAGGGGTGCGACACATCTAAATCTCAATTCTAGATGCTCAACAAATCTCCACACACCATATTGCTGATTGCATCTGAAACTGGACTGTCCCAAAAATGCAAAAAGTGTGATAAAAGTGCACGTTTCCGTCAAATCGTTTTGATGTCTTCGGAGCACTTATTGCTCGCATCATAAGGAATAAGTGCACCGAAGACACCAAGACTATTAGACGTAAAGTTGCAGTTTTATCACACTTTTTAATAAGTGAAAACGCGCTTATTACTCCAATTTGGTGTGAAACGCGCAATATTTAAATCGCTGAAACTCAGCAGAATTTTGCTGGTTTTAGACTTGATGAAAGATCAGCAAAATTTCCAGCAAAATAATGCTGCTGAATTTCCCAGCAATTCCAACTTCTGTCAAAATGACAACATTTTACTGATAATCAGCTAAATTTCTTCACTGATTTTTCAGCAATAAAATTTTTTGACAGCTCACAGTATTTTGCTGAATGAACTCAGTAAATCGATTTTATTTTCACTTGGGGCTGACAGTTTCTGTTAAAGATTTTTGATACAAATACACAAATTTTGTCTTTATTTATTATCCTAGAGTCTTTTCCATTCATAGTTTATTAAAATTTAATACAAGCAGTGCTCTTACCAACATAATTTTATATATGTGTAGTTTTGTTTATCTCCTCCTCCTCCTCCTTGGTGGTTTATACGAATCGTACAAATGCAAATACTGGCGACTGTGATGCTAGATAGACAGCTCTTTACTGGGTGTCCAGCAAACCGTTTATGTTAGCTGAATTTTTCGGTAAAAAATATCGTTTGCTGTTTTTCAGTAAAGCTTTTTTGCTGCTGATCATGATCCAGCAAAACGTTTTACTGATAATAAAAACTAAAATTTGGTGTGCACACTAGCGAATCAAACTTAAAAAATCTTCTTTGATTTCTACCATCTACTTGCATCGCGCATCATTTTTTGCAGGAAATCTTCAAAATCGTCATCAATCTTCTTCATATCTACTCAGCGTGTGCGCAGCTAACCACAGCAAAACACAATTTTTCCTGCATCGTAGATAGAGTCGCCCCCCTCGGTTGGGAGTGACAAGTTGACAAACTAAGGGCATCCATCTCTAAACTTTAATACTAGTATACATCTGAGTACTGCGGACTTACTCAATGTGCTTGTCACTTGGGAGCCAGTGTGAACTTTCAAACGGGAGCCAAACATTCAGAAGCAACAAATGCAGTTACTGTTCTTTTCCATCATCAAGCATTGTAATTTCATAAAAATTATCCATACTTTTTCATAACGCATTCTTAATTTTAAGCTCAAAGCGAGACTTTTAATTACTTTTGACTAGTTTGTCTCCTTTTCTCCTTCTAATGTTGTCAAAAACGGAGGAGTAAAACCACCCAACAGGGGTAGTAAAGTGTGGGAACCCAACGTTGAGTACACTGAGAGCAGTTCCGCAGTTGATAATACTATATTGTAGGGTTGTTTCAAATACATAACACCTTTTAATTTGTGCAGACTACATATGATATTCTTTTTAAAATTGGAAGTTGTGTATTTTACCATGACAATCATGTCAATGCATTGGAGTTAAAACTACTATGCTTCATAGTGCTCTCGACAATAATTCCTGGTTAATAGTTTAACCACAGACAAGCAGACATAACACTCGCAAGTTGTTCATCGAACATGCATTTAACGGTCAATTTAAAAGTATCTTAGTTGGTAGTACTGCCACCTGCAGCGCGCATAGTTAATTCCTTTGCGTTTGACGGTTACACACTACCGCCATCTGTTCAGCGTACTACCCACCACAGTATACTCAACAGATGGCGGTAATGTTTTAGCGACGATGTTTTACAGTGCGAAATATTCAATGTGTTATGTCTGTTTGTCTGTGGTTTAACCATCAGATGCGTTTTAAACCAGCACGTTTTTAAAGTAAACTTAAGTGTGGAGTATGGTATATTTTAAAACAAGGGTTGTTTTTCTTGGTATAGAAAAATTATAGTTTTTGATTTCGTTTTTATCATTAAATTCACGATTCATAATTTATCCTTTTTTATTGAATTTGAAACTTATTTATTCAACTATGCTTATATAATATGACATTTAATTGATTACATAAAGAATTTCTTAAGTTTAAAGTACAGAGAAGTTCATCGTTAAATCTAGGAAGCAAAATCCTTATCATTTTCTGGTATTAATTCACCAAAAATTAAAGGAAAGTAATGCACAAAGAACATCATTTCTCTTGCTGTCATTTTAAAATTAGTTGATTTGATTTGTTCCTTAGTAATTGTTTTAAACGTATTCCTTTTTTCTGTTTCTTTACAATCAAACATTTGAATTCGGTAGTTAATGGTTTTCAAGGAAATTTTCAAATGTTTGATCATGTAAGATAAAACAAGAGACATGTCGTAGTTACAAATTCCATGAGAATAAAAATCATAATTCAGCCACATGATAATGCTTTACTTTATTGAATGTACACACTAAGATTTTGTTTTCGTGTTCGGTAAATTTACTGAAATCAGAACAGCTGAACGTTCGGTAAAACTTTGACCTTCATTTTAAAGGCTATTGAATTTAAAAATAATTTCAAAACATGTTCAACCTTGTTTAAATGATCAAATCTTGTCATTTTAGAGGAGATTAAGTTTCAAAGTAGCTGAAAAGCAATTGAATTTAATTGCATAAAGTTTACCGAACAGTTCAGCTGTTCAGATTTCGGTAAAAATTACCGAAGTCGGCGATAATTTCTAAGTGTGTAGACTCTTCTTTTATACCTGATTCTTTAAATGGTTTTTGAACGTCAATAGCATAATTGCTTTTGTTTCGGTTTTGATGAAAGTCAAGCCTTACATTCGTTTGCGATTCATATTTATTCATAGTGCAAAATCTGCAATAAAGCAACGCACTGAAGAATGTAGCATATCCCATTAACGTATTTATTCCCAAATTATCTCCTAAGATACCCATTAGAACAAAATAGACATAAATCTTACTTCCGTTAATATCCAATTCAATACCGTTTTGCTCTACATCAATGAACAGCCTGAGATGGACCTAGTTTTGTTAAGTCAGACGCTTTTATGAAACCAGCAACAAACAAGTTCTCCAATCGTGATAAAAAATGTGTAGGGATTGTAGGAAAATTATAGTATAATCACAAACGAAGTGACAAACGACTAACTGGCGAAGAAATCCATTTAAATAATGTGGTTCACTGTAATAGAATTTTCTTGGAAGCTTGTGCCATCATCCACCAGATGGGTTAGTTTTTTTGTTTTGATTTGAACAAAGTTGATTTTGTGTACAATGATTCTTTGACAGTGTGCAAAGAGTGCGTATCATTTTGTCATTTTTTTATGCATTTCAGTTTTGAGTAGAGTGAAAGAGATAGAACCAAAACATTCTAATACATTTGGTGAAAATGCTAATTCAATCTAGTAGTAGTGTTGCCATGTGGTACAATCCAGTAGTAGTGGTGTTGCCATGTGGTACACTGAAAAATTGCAATAGCAGGTTAGTCACCAAAGTTTTCGAGCCGCTCCGTCTGTCACTTCGTTTGTGGTATAATCATAGAGGTAACTCTAAGACCACTGGGTCCCGAAGAAAATCATTATTATTTTTGGCTCACTCAGTACCAGAACAACGGTCCCAAGCAGTCCCAAGCTATTTCACTCACCCCTGCATGTTCTGCATGAATCCACACACCCCTGATGTTATCTGTCAAACTTTCATAGCGAATCAAAACAAACATAGTGTAGTAATAGAATTTCAACTAGAATAGGGTACGTTAATCGTTTGCTTGGGACCAATAGGCTACTAAAGTGGTGAGCCAATTTAAAATCGTTAGTTTCGTATTGATTGTTGGTATTACTCAAAAGTGAGTCAACATACACTCAAAAAATATTCAATTCTAAATATTATAACAAGAGCAAATTTTCATTATGTCGTAAGTAACATTCGCACCAATCCTAGAAAAATACAGTTTTGTTTTGATGACCGAAAAGTTATTCCTATTTCCAAGTAAACACATATAATCTCATAGTGATAGCAATGTTTAACATATTTAGCAGGGTTTTAATCATACAAATGCAAATCGCTAGCTTTCATGCTAAAAAATACTGGTTTTTGAGTCAAAAGTTATTATACGTCGTTTGGTGGCCCCTATTGTTACTTAAGTCAAAGTGTATTTACCAGGATATTCGGGAGAATTATCAATTACGTCCCCTTACGTGCAGCCCATTCATCATTTTAGGAATAACGAAATCATCTTAGCACCAACAGTTCGATTTATTCACTTTAATAATGAGAAAGCGAAACGACGAACGTACACTTTTCACGGGTTTCTCAGCGCTGTTACTTAAGTCAAACGGCATCTCCATAGAAATTGGGTGACTTAAGTAACATCGAAAACTATTTTGATCGGAAGGTGGTTACGTCAAAAAGCAATTTGACTGGCAAATAAATTTAGAAATGGGATTTGATCCTATATTCGCACAGTATATGGTGTAATAGCAGGAGAATCGATTGACACTGATAGCTCGACTTTGTTTACCTTTGTTACATTCGACGTAATGAAAATTTGCTCTTGAATAAAAGCTACGCTAAATCGCAACTCTCCTGACCGACCCATAGTTCGGTATAAAGGGAGAGAATACGCTCTTAGTATAAAAATGGTTTATACATTGAATAGTATAAAGTGCGTTTATGCAGTTTTTGTTTACTGTTGGATAATCTAAGGAATGTGTACATAATTGACCACTGTCTTTTCAATGTTGTTATTGTTATTATTGAGAATCAATACAAAGAAAAATCCGAGGAAAAATTGTCATGCGAAATAACGTTTATTTTTCCAAATTAATATTGCAGTACATCTTGGGCCGTCGACAAGTTATTCAGCCTGACAAAAAAACATCTGGATCACTACGCTGTACATGGCATTCTCTTCGTCGTAACAAACCAACTTTACGATCAGAAAGGTAGACGTCGTTTGTTTTACGCTTGAAAACTGCAGTCATTAGGATGCCGAAGCTCAAGATCAGTGAGGGGAGTGGGAAATTTGGCAACTGACTATACGAATGCATTGATGATAACTGCTCTGAGCCAACGGAGGCTTGCGGCCAGATTGTGACTGCCGGATATTTGACTGCCGGATATTTGACAGAATGTCATTGCCAGTGCATCGTATTTGCTGCGATCGATTCCATACGCATCCTACGTCGTCCAGAAGTCGAACACCAGAGCGTTGGTGTTGGCGAATAGTACAGCCAGCTTTACGTTATGTGGATCAAAGATGTTTCTGAAGGAATGAGGGAACCATTATCAGAATTTTATAATGCTTGAAGTCGAAGTGAAACTGTGACACTGAGCCTATTGACTGAATTTTGGAGTGTTACCTCCAAGAACTCCTTAGCTTTCCTTATAGGGCACGGTTGTATCTCGGGGTGTGTCAGAGCACAGATCATCGGCTTTGTTGTTGGTGTAGCATCCAGAACAAGACCATGACCCAGCTTTCGGTCCGAACTGGTCGCCAGCGATGATGACGGCCGGTGTATTCGAGGAGCCTTGGAAGGTGAATCTGTTTTTTAAACAATGAAATTTATACAGTATAAGCTGGACCCGAAGACCAGGTACATGCTATTTGAGAGGTCCAGCATTATAAACACAAACGAAGTGACAGACGGAGCGGCTCGAAAACTTTGGTGACTAACCTTCTATTGCAATTTTTCAGTGTACCACATGGCAACACCACTACTACTGGATTGTACCACATGGCAACACTATTACCACAAACGAAGTGACAGACGACTAACTGGCGAAGAAATCCATTAAAATAATGTGGTTCACTGTAATAGAATTTTCTTGTAAACTTGTACCATCATCCACCAGATGGGTTAGTTTTTTTGTTTTGATTTGAACAAAGTTGATTTTGTGTACAATGATTCTTTGACAGTGTGCAAAGAGTGAATCATTTTGTCATTTTTTTTTATGCATTTCAGTTTTGAGTAGAGTGAAAGAGATAGAACCAAAACATTCTAATACATTTGGTGAAAATGCTAGTACAATCCAGTAGTAGTGTTGCCATGTGGTACAATCAACAATCAATACGAAACTAACGATTTTAAATTGGCTCACCACTTTAGTAGCCTATTGGTCCCAAGCAAACGTATCTAGTCGAAATTCTAGTACTACGCAATGTTTGTTTTGATTCGCTATGAAAGTTTGACAGATAAAATGAGGGGTTATTGGTTTTTCCTATGTTTCGAGGGGTGAACCGACTAGCTTGGGACCAAAGAGAGTACCAGGGCTGTGCCAAAAAGTTGAGCACGTTTCTGCGGGACCTTCTAGTCTTAGAGTTACCTCTATGGTACAATCCAGTAGTAGTGGTGTTGCCATGTGGTACACTGAAAAATTGAAATAGCAGGTTAGTCACCAAAGTTTTCGAGCCGCTCCGCCTGTCACTTCGTTTGTGCTACTACTGGATTGAACTAGCATTTTCACCAAATGTACTAGAATATTTTGGTTCTATCTCTTTCGCTCTACTCAAAACTGAAATGCATAAAAAATGACAAAATGATACGCACTCTTTGCACACTGTCAAAGAATCATTGTACACAAAATCAACTTTGTTCAAATCAAAACAAAAAAACTAACCCATCTGGTGGATGATGACACAAGCTTCCAAGAAAATTCTATTACAGTGAACCACATTATTTAAATGGATTTCTTCGCCAGTAAGTCGTCTGTCACTTCGTTTGTGATTATAAACCTGCTCATACTCACCCAACAAGCCGGAAAGATTTAACGATCATTCTTCCAATTAAATAAAGACACAAAAAATAATACTGAACGAATGACCACTATAGAGTTTTACATGACGTGTGAAACTTTGACATTTCAGTGCTAACATTTGAAAACGGCACAAAAGCCATTTGTAAACAAATGGTTTGTGGGCCCTTTACTCACTACTTGAAGTACACCCACGCGACACAACAGCAACATCGGGTAGGGGAAATTTTCCCCTTCCTGACGATGCTGTTGGTTTGCGTGGGCGTTCTTCGGGTAGCGAGTAAAGGGCCCACAAACCATTTGTTTACAAATGGCTTTTGTGCCGTTTTCAAATGTTAGCACTGATTTTTTGTATATTTACCTCGTATACACTGAATGCATTCCGCAACATTATTCTAATGAAGTATAATTTTAAGTCAAGCTTTAATCCGATCAATGCATAAACATTACTTAACCATAAAATCTGGATCAACAATAGAAAAGGGCCCATCAGCATTTGTAAACAAACCGTTCCAAAGCCCATTCCTCACAAATCGAAGGCCGCCCACACAAACCAACACCATCATCGTGTAGGTGGAAGTTTCCACTATGCGATGATGGTGTTGGCACAAACGAAGTGACAGACAGAGCGGCTCGAAAACTTTGGTGACTAACCTTCTATTGCAATTTTTCAGTGTACCACATGGCAACACCACTACTACTGGATTGTAACACATGGCAACACTACTACTAGATTGAACTAGCATTTTCACCAAATGTACTAGAATGTTTTGGTTCTATCTCTTTCACTCTACTCAAAACTGAAATGCATAAAAAAATGACAAAATGATACGCACTCTTTGCACACTGTCAAAGAATCATTGTACACAAAATCAACTTTGTTCAAATCAAAACAAAAAAACTAACCCATCTGGTGGATGATGGCACAAGCTTCCAAGAAAATTCTATTACAGTGAACCACATTATTTAAATGGATTTCTTCGCCAGTAAGTCGTCTGTCACTTCGTTTGTGGTGTTGGTTTGCGTGGGTGGCCTTTGCTTTGTGAGTAAAGGGCTTTGGAACGGTTTGTTTACAAATGTTGATGGGCCCTTTTCTATTGTTGATCCAGAAATTATTATTTTTTAACCTTTCTTCATTTAGTAATAATTTTGAGTGTAAGGCTACTCAATTTTGAGTAGCCCTACTTGCCGCTGAATGAGTACATTCGACTCAATTTTGAGTTTACCAGAATAAGCGTGCACTCTGCTCTGATGGTTTCTTGATTTAACACGAAACAAAACAGAAGTTTTGAGCGCAGAATGAGTTAAGTTTTGATTTTTTTTTTATAAATTTTATCGCGTGCTAGCACCTTGGTAAGTAAAATAATTTTAGATTAACTTGTTCAGAAAAGTGATAATCTTCATGTTAAATAGAGGAAATGTCTCTAATTGTTGGCCTATGTATCTAATATTAAGCCCATCGCTAAAAATCTGCTATTTATCAGTTTTATCTAGATGAACGCGTTATTGGGACGTTACTAATGGATATTTTTGGTTGCTATTGAAAATTTAGTCGATTGCTGAATTTATGTATGGGCCCAAATTAGGGACACTTAGGCCGAACATTACCTGCATTTCCCCTACATCGAAAAAAATTAATGAAATATACTCATGCTTGTTGCTTGTTCTAGGCATTCGGTTGGAATCCTTGCAAACAACTGTCATTAAAACCAGCCGACAGGATGTACTGGAATCCGAATCATGCTGAAGATGAAGACGATAATCAAGAGTATGTGTTCGGTGGGCGCGAAGGTCTTTTGGCACTGATAGATTGCGGCGATTACATGTTCGCCGAAAGAAGGGATGGCTTCACGAATTTCAAGGAGTCCCTGGAATTGGTCGAGGCCATAATGAGAAACAAAATAATTAGCAGCGAAAAGGATTTGGTATACCAATTAACGAATTATTTTATCTAAATGTCGGGTCGGTATTTAAAAAGCTGATTAATTTCGCAGGTCGGCGTGGTGTTTTTCAACATAGAGCACAGTCCTGCTCCTCCGGATGAAATCGAACTTGAAACTGGATTGGTAGTTCCAAAGAAAACAGCAATTTATATGCCACTGTCGAATCCATCGGCTGATTCCATTCGTAAAATTATGAATTTCCGGGAATCTGACGACCTTTTCGACTTTGATCGCAAATTTGGCCATTCGCAAGGTTTGTTTTTTTATTGGATTGATAGTTAAAGATGATAAAAATGATGTCATTACTAGATAGCAACATGGCTGACGTCCTTTGGCTTTGCTCACGAGTGTTCACACGTTGTGGCTATAAATTGGAGCAATCGAGTATCGTACTATTCACGTCCAACGACGAGCCACATTCTGCGGGGAGCTATGAGTACCAGCAGAGCTTCGTCAAAGCCAAAGACCTCCAGCAATTGGACGTGAATATCGTTCTCATTCCAATGAGCGAAGATTTCGATGGGTCCAAATTTTATCGGGTTAGAGAAAACTACATAAGGTTGCCCATATTAAAGAAATAAATTAAACGCTATTTTTTTAGGAATTTCTATGTACGGTGGCAGAGGAAGATCCTGATCAGTTCCGTTTTCCTCGCTATCAAGAATCACGTGAACCTCTGTTGGCCAGAATATTTAGGCGTGATTTCAAGAAAAGGGCTCTATCTCACATCCAGTGGCATTTGGCGGACGATGTCTCGCTAGGAGTTAACGTTTACTCTCTTTCAAGGTAAGTTGTCGTTGAGGATAACATTGTAATGTTTTCAAATATAGGTAGGGGAACTAGGGGCAAGAAGGTCACCCGGGGCAAGAGTGCCACCCTCAATATATTTTGAAAATGCAATCATTTCAATTTTATCTCACGATGAACCTATGCACGGTATTCCTATGAAGCATTCTAAAAAGTTCTGTCCGAATCGAAGTCGTAAAAAAAATGCAAAAAATCATTTTGTGTTGATGCATTGAAAAGCTAGTTTTTTATAAGAATAAGGCATCATAAAATAAGGTTTTTCGGAATTTCCAATTTATTTTTTTTCACAATTTCTGCATTGAGACATCACTATTGATGGTTGTTTGATACATTAATAACAATAAATTATTAAATATTTTGTTTAATTAATCAAAAATTATATTCCTAAAAATAAACATTATACGGGGCAAGAGTGCCACCCCTACATTTATGTATTAAATTGTACAAAACTGTTCAGAAATTAACACAATTGGGCATTTATGTTTCCAATATACATTGTTTTCGTGAAATTTTGGAAAACAAACTGTATAAAATAGTATCAAAAATAGTTTCCATTTGAATCTTTGACGCACATGGTTTATATGTTTTAGATATAAAAAAATATATCGTTAAGTCAATATTTTAGTGGAATAAACAATAAAAGCAGTTGCTGTTATACCTAAGAATAGTAATTTGTTGTTTAGAAATGAACATTTATCAGTTTAACTTCATTTTAGACACATGGTCTTTTTGCCCCATAAGAGTGGCCCTCTTGCCCCGTAGCATTTTTAGAGCAGGTTCGACATGACATTTTGAAAAAATCATTAACATTTTTTGATGGGGTTTAATTTTAATTTCAATGATGATACATGGAGACAAGGTTATAAACTTACAATTCGATTCACAAGCTCCTATAAATATTCACGGAATCACATATAAAAACGCGCTATCGTTAGGGTTATCTTCTTGCCCCTAGTTCCCCTACTCTATTCACTGTAGTCGATTTAGAGATTTTAGAGACTGTTGAAGCAAATTTTATTAATTTAAAAAACAAGCTTTGAAGCTAAACGAGAGTATGTGCGATAGTAATATATGCTGTCTTGATTAATGTTTTGCCAGAAAAACGAAATATCCTTCGAAAGTGAAATTACTGAGGGACACAAACGAAGTAATCATCTCCAAACGGTCGTATCAAGCAACATCTGTGAGTGATGATCTGTCTGAATCGCACAGCAAACTGCTCCTTCCGGGAGATCAAAGGTATTGGTGGTAATTACTTTTAATTTTCGACATCACGCTAAAGTTGACTGTAATTTCTCTTTGCAGAAAAACTCTTACCATCGGAGGCGAGAAAGTAATTTTTTCAGTGGATGAGGTCACCAATATGAAGCAGATGCTTCAGCCGGGAATGCGTTTGTTGGGATTTAAACCAATTACCAAGGTATCTCCGGGAAATCACCTGAGAAGTTCGCTCTTTTTGTATCCGGATGAAGGTTCCATTGCTGGTTCCACCGTACTATTTCGGGCTCTGTATGAAAAGTGTCTTTCAAAGCAAAAAGCAGCCTATTGTATGTTCACCATGAGGCGAAAGCAGCCATCGAAGTAAGTATCCTTTAGGGTAATTTCCCTCTAAAATTCCCACTCTCCTCAAGTAGGGGAATCCTCATCTGGGGTTCCCAGAGACGAACCAGCCTAAGGCTGAAAGTCTCTTCAAAAAAAAAATAGTAAGTATCCTTCTTGCTAGTTTTGACACTCTTACAAGCACTTTCAACATTGCGTTCTTGAAGCACTTGCATAATTATTTCTGACCAATGAGCTACAGAGAGAGGTGAAGCAGATTGTGAAATATTGTTGTATTAGTAAACCAAAAAATCAACGTAAACGCAAATAGTGACGTCACTAATTGCTTGTATCGTACAGGGGTATTACTCACACAACTTAACCGATTTCTTCACCTCGGTAATCCATCTCATTGATCATTGATACTTATTATTGCGCTTCCTCTTTCGTTAATAGCTCTGGTACAAAAACCTTTCTTGACTTGTTTGTCGTCAGGGGAAGATAATCACCGATTATTCAGATGTAATTTAAATTTTATCTGTTTAATAGATTGGTTGCACTGGTTCCACAAGTATGTTGCTGTGATGAGGATGGCGAACCATTTCGTCATAGTGGATTCAGAATTGAATTTATTCCATATGCAGGTATATTTTTATTAACCCTTTCCTCCCCAAAAGGTTTTTTTGTTTGTTTTTTAGATCAAAAAATTTGTTTAAAAAAAAGTGCTAGAACAAAAGATGTTCCATACAATCTAAAATTCAGTGCCAACAAAGGGGCATAATTGTATTTGTAAACAATGGCTTTAGCCGTCGATTTCTCGCCAATAAACGCTCACTCATGAAAAATAATGACACCAACAGTTAGAGGAATGTTTCCTCTACCATCTAGCATTGTTATTTTGAAGGAGTGAGCTTTAAGATGCGAGAAATCGACAGCCATTGTTTACAAAAGCAATTAAGCCTCTTTGAAATGTTGGCACTGAATTATCGAATTCATTAAAAAAAAGTTTTTGATTTAGTTACCTTTTCTATAGTTTAAAGGTTTTTCAATACTTGCTCAGAACACATATGGACGAGAATGATGAGCACACGGATAAACTTAAATAAGTACTGGCTATTCAATGGTAGACTGACAAACATGGGTAGGACCGGGAACATGGGAAGGAGAGGGTTAACATTCGCTGTTAATTAAATCACTCGTGATAACCAAATGAGCCTGATAAAATCATACTTTATAGCTGACATGAGAAAATTGGAAGTTTTCGAGCGATCTGCGCCGGATGTCACACAACAGCAGATAGATGTATTCAAGTCAATTGCAAAGAAAATCAAGTTCAAATACCACCCCTCTCAGTTTGATAATCCGGTATTACTTACAACCTACACCAACATAGAGGCACTGCTCTTCGATAAACATGATTTAGAAGTGTACGATTCAACAAAGCCGGACGATGATCGGATTGATGGTAAAGTTGGACCTTTTGTGAAAACAATAGCTGATTTGTTTGGAGAGGTAATTTTATTAGTAGTCCTAAGTTAAGTAAAAGTGGACTGAATTTTCAAAATATTACAGGACGTTATTGAAACTACCAAAAGGCGAGCCAAAGCAGCTGATGGTGAAGGACCGAGTAGCAAAGCTCAAAAACTAACTGCAGATGTTGATCCGGTAGCGATTGTAGAAGCAATACAGTCTGGAAAAGTAACTAGAATATAAGAATGCAAACGTGCGTTTGCTTGTACCTAAACGAATCTATTGCAATCTTTCTATTTTAGACCGGGTCATTACTTGTGGCGACTCTTCGGGCATATTTACAGCAACAAGGGGTTGATGGAATATCGAGACTGAATAAGGCAGACCTGGTGAACAAGATAAAGCAAGACCATAATTTGTAAATTCCATTGTTGTATGATTTATTATTAATATTCAATTTGTTATTTAAAATACACCATTCTACGATTTTAAGTTTACACTCTTATGGCACTTTTCTGTACCGTTCTGCCGTTTCTTCGTACTTGTCTATTCTATAAAATGCAGTTTACTAATTGTAAAATATCACCTAACAAGTTGTCATGATTGCACGACTTGCTCGTCGATTCATCATTTGGAATCGGGTTTCTCGTGTAGCCATGGTCTGAAAATGGGCAACGTTGAGGGATAGTGCGTTTCCGGTTTGTAGACCGTCTCGGCCCACTCGTTCGTGTCTTCTCCATCGCCGGTTTTGAAGGGATATGTTCCAAGTGTAATGGGTAGCTGTAGTTTCACCTGCTTCTCTAACGATTTTGGTTCAATCAAAAACTGAAAATAAGAAGAGGTTTGTGCCCGAAAAGCGATCGTATTATTGATGTCTTCTAGGAATTACCTAATATGATGTTATCAATGTGCGGCGTTTATTGATAGATGTTCCGAATTCTTTATTGAAACTTTAGTTCATTTTTTAATTTAGCAATGAAGCTCTGGAATACCAGATCACTGTCGTTCGTTAGTTGTACCCTCAATGTATGCAATAATATACACTGGATTTGGTGTATAAAGTAATAACCCGATTTAGCCAGCGCCCTTTTTGAAAATCTTTTTTGTATGTTCTACGAAACCCATGCGCTTTTCACTGGTATTATTGCATCAAAGTATACCTCAAACATCAATCTTGTAGATGTTTGAGAAAGATTTGAAATTACGGTTATGTGAAATTATTGAAGGGTAAAAGTCTGATGTGCGGATGGCTGTCAAAATCGGGCAATTACTGTAATATAAATAACTGGCGACTTCCTTAGAACATTTTAATTGTGGAAATATAGATAATAGGGTGGTTTAAAATATCGATTTTGCTCCACCAAGCTCAATCGATTCCAAATCAGGTTCTGATAATTCTCTCAAAATTTTAGTTCATTTGGATGCGAACTCATACTGCACTGGCCCTTCGAAGTTTCTATGAGAATTACTATGGAAAAAATGAACTTTGTGTTCTCAACGTTCTAGCCCTTCGCTATAGTCATCTACGGAAAAGTTTGCTATTTGTTCTTATGGGAAATTTTATCAGCTAAAACTTTGCTGAAGAACACTTTTTGATTAGACTTCAAGGTAATTAGCTACAACGTTCTGATTCTATCCTTCGACGATGTACATGGATGTACCATTCTAACCTCGGGTAAGCCGTCAGTATTCGGCTCAACTCCTACCAGACATAGAATTAAGTGAACTTTGTTACAAACAATGAATTATCGGCTCCGTAAAGCTAAAACGATTAAGCCTTCCAAATAATCGACTGCAACTTGCACTTATATGATATAGTAGCACCGACGAACCGACGTGCCAGCTCATAGAACTTAGGGTCGGACAGAGTTCCTTCAGTTTTTTTTTCTGAAGAAACATATCGCCAGCTTATACCATAGAGGTAAAGACCAGAAGGTCCCGAAGAAACGTGCTCAACTTTTTGGCTCAGCTCTGGTACTATCTCCGGTCCGAAGCTTATCGACGCACCCCTCGAAACATAGGAAAATCCACGAACCCCTCAATTTATATGTAAAACTTTCATAGTGAATCAAAACAAACATAGTGTAGTACTAGAATTTCGACTAGAATGATGTACGTTATCCATTTGCTTGGGACCAATAGGCTAGTCAAATAGTGAGCCAATTTTAAATCATTAGTTTTTAACCGGTGCTTAAACCAACAATCAATACGAAACTAACGATTTTAAATTGGCTTACTACTTGACTAGCCTATTGGTCCCAAGCAAACGATTAACGTACCCCATTCTAGTCGAAATTCTAGTACTACGCACTGTTTGTTTTGATTCGCTATGAAAGTTTGACAGATAAAATGAGGGGTTATTGGTTTTTCCTATGTTTCGAGGGGTGAATCGATTAGCTTGGGACCGAAGAGAGTACCAGAGCTGAGCCAAGAAGTTGAGCACGTTATTTCGGGACCTTCTGGTCTTAGAGTTACCTCTATGGTAGTACGCTGAACATATGGCGGTAGTGTGTAAACGTCAAACGCGGGAATTGACTATGCACGCCACATGTAGCAGTACTACCAACAACGATACTTTCAGAGCTGTTACAACAGGCGCGGATTTCGCGAATTTAGCGGATTTCGCGATTTTCGCGGATTTGAACTTTCAGTCGCAAAAATCTCGGAAATATTAAATGATGTCGCGAAAATCGCGAAGGGACAGATGTGCTGTTGTAACCTTTCCGTCCTGGATTATTTTGCTGTCATCAAATTACATTTACCGGTTCAAACCAAATACCCTGCAAATAATCGAGAAATGATCTCAATTCCATTAGTCACACCGGATTTACACGGAAATTCCCTGGGGTATGTCCAATGTGAGACATTTTCATGTTTCTTTTTATTTCCAATATGAACATAGCATTTGTCGTTGTCAAATCATAAACGAATCGTATATATGCGAGTAATTGCCATTCTAGGTTCTCCAAATCGTCCTGAGGTTTGTTCTACTAGGTATATCAACCAAGACTGCAATAATGTCTGTAGTATCGAAATATGTCCAAACAGATTCAAAGTGTCTATGTGGATCGTGCCCGACCTATTGCTATGTATACAAGATGTTATAGGTTCTGAAATCATTCTGGAGATCAGATTATTTTTATACTAGTTCGCCCAAGACTAATTCAATATCTTTAGTATCGAAATATGTCAAAACAAATTTGCAGTGTCTATGTGGATCATGGCAACCTACATCCGTGTATGCCAAATGTTCTGGGATTTCCAAATCGATATTTCGATACTACAGATATTATCCCAGTCTTTGTTGATCTAGTAAAACAAATCATCTGAAATGCAGGACGATTTGGAGAACCTAGATCATCTGGTATACATGGAAATAAATCATACATTATCCATATAGACACTGTGCATCTGTCTGGAAATATTTCGATACTAAAGACATTGTCCCAATCTCGGTTGATCTAGTAGATCATATTATCTGAACTGCAGGACGATTTGAAGAACCTTGAACATCTGGGTTAGTCGGAAATAGGTCATGCATGGTCCACATAGACACTTTAAATCTGAGTGGACATTTTTCGATACTACAGACGTTATTGCAGTCTTGTTTGGTAAAGAGAGATGAAAAAACCGATTTTTACCTTCCTTAAAAGTTGTCCTAGCTCGCTATCTACTATCTATATGCAATTTTCACACTGGCGTATTATAACGGAACTATCAATTCTATACTTTCATCTCCTCCATCTATCGTATAAAAATTACCACTTCAGTCTGTTATTTGAAATAAGCATCTTCAACTATGTAAATCGTCGACTTCACGCAGAAGTAATACTAAACATATAGTCAAAGTATTTAATTTTGTTTAAATTTGTCATTAGAGTGGTCCTGTGAAAACCGTCTTTTGCCTATAACTTTTTTATTTCAAATTTATCATTAAAGTCATCTTCTAGAGACTTTTAAAGCTCTTTATAGCAAAAGTTGTTGTTTGTATTCTGTTGGCTATTCTAATAAAAAAGATGTACCCAATTATAGTAAAAAATATGAATAAATTCAAATTGATTTTAAACGAGTTTAAAAAATAACATACCTCTAACTTTTTCATATTATTGAGAATAACACACGCCCTTTCAAATTCCCTAATTTTTTTTTTGCTCCAAGAGATATTACCATTTGAAAAGGGCATATTTTTTAGTAGAAAAACGTCAATAACTCTTGATCGGCGAAAGATATCAACAAGCTCTGTACAGCAAAAAGTTGCACCTTCTAAAAATCTAAAAGTTATTTGAAGACATTTGCTGAGAAACTTAAAATAAAAATCTAGAGCAAAACAACTGTTGTTTTAGAGACACCCTAACTCAATTCAAGAAAATAGCTCTACATCGGTAAATTTAGGAGATACAAAAAAGTTATTTTTTACAAAGTTGCTTGAAATTAGCTCAGCTATACTTTGCCGAAAAATGTATACCTTAATTTCTACAAACAAAAAAGTTAGGTTTTTGATTTCAATGATAATAAAAACCACCCTAGAATTCATTGTCATAAAAATGAAGGCCTACCCTAATAAAAATTGTATGGTTAATTTGCTTAATGACGTGTTCTGGGTATCATCCAAACCATTTGTGGAATAGTTCAATGATTTGGGTTATCGTTCGTTTATGGTTATTTTTTATTAGGGTAACTATAAGGAACAACTTTGTAGAAGAGACTTTTATTCTATAGTTTCAATCTCAAGCTCAAAACATATCCTTCCACCTAAATCTGCATTCTGGACCACTGTGCAATAGCGTCACTAGCGATGAGTAAATTTGCCTCATGTTTTCCTGTGGAAAACCTAAAAAATCTGCCGGAAAACGAGGAAAATTTACGAAAATTTTACTCAGTCTAGGAGTATCAATACATTGAGTGAATCCAATCTTTACTTTTGTCATATTGGGGATTTTTTTCCTGGACAAACCTGGAAAACATGAGGCAAATTTACTCATCACTGAGTTCCTATTCGATTGAAGGCAGCTCGCCCTCTGATGGTGAGTGCTGTCATTATTTTTGCAGCAAAGAGATTTATTGCGAACTTTTACCCTTTTATCACTTTAGACTCCAGTGAAAAAAATGCGCATTATTTTTTTTTTCGCAAAGGGCAGTCCTAATACAAAATAACCACAAAAGAGAGCTTATAACGACGTGTTCGGTGTATCATCCAAACCATTTGTGTGATAGTTTACCCATCTGGGATACGGTTCGTTTATGGTACTTTTATATTATTGAGGAAATTGGAATACCTATTTATTTGAAAGCAAAGGGTCGGCAAAAAAAAAGAAGATTAGTTTATTTGTTCAAAATCGAAATTTTGTTTATGAAAATGTGTTCACTGTGATCCGCTAGGCAAGTAGAATACAATGAACACATTTTCAGAAACAGAAATTCAATTTTTAACGAAGCTTTTGATTTTTTTAAACATGTTATGCGGCCTTTTGCACCTTAAGATGAGTATTGGCAAGCTATATGATTGAATACTAGCTGTAAATAACTTTGAGAAGTTTAATATATAAATTTTATACCCAGTGCGACAATATTACTCTGTACTTATTTTAGGCGCAGGAATCTAAAACCTTATTACTGCCACATAAGAAATATAAGATTTACGCAATTCGTAATATACTTACATATATTGTTTAAATGTTTTATTAAATTACTTACACAAACATCATATTGTATCCGAATCAGATGGCATCCTCGTAGATTGGTTGGTGGAAGGGGTGGCACATAAAGAGATTCATTTTGCCATTCATCCCGACCTCCCGGGCGAATTTTTCCTCGTGAAATAACCGCTAGTTCGCGTTTTTCCGTTTGAATCAATTTTTCATGAGCAAAATATTGAATGGTCTTGCAATTAGAAAAGTAAGTGGTTGTAAATAACTATCTTAGTAAAGCTATTCTAACTTGATTATACCTCAGTTAACGCGGCCTTGGTACTCTTTATTGTAACGCCACTAGAATTTGTAACTGTCGCCGTAATCATAATCGATTCACCAGGGACATATCCCCCTCTGTCCAGAATAATTCTACATTTTACAATGCCTCCTCCAACACATGCAACCCCTAAATTATGCTCAATATTGCATTTGAATGGATCCTGAAAGGTACATAGATCAGACCGAATTTATTTTAACAGAAACATACTTTAATAGAGAGGGATTGATACATACCGCCAAATATGGTTGTTCCGTGTTTAAGTCTATTGGATTCATGACGATGAAGACCTGGTGGTTCTTATGGATTAACCCTGACGGTTCACGCAGAGCAGCTTTGCAATAATACTGTACCCATCCATAGCGACCTAAAAACGTGGATGGTAGATCAACCGGCAGGCCAAGTTTGAACGGAAAACTGTGAATTCCAGGGGACAGCACAGTTGGACCTTGATGTTCTGCGTCACCTAGCAATCGCATCCTAAAGTCAATGTAGTTCTCTTTATCATAGGAACGTTCATGACGTCCTGATCTAACGCGTACTACGCATTCTCCAACGACGTGGAAGTGCAATCCTGGAATCAATATTCACACAAAATCAATAAATATTTGATGTTACTTAAAACTGTCAATGGTGTGGGGGAGTAACAAAAACATCTCTTTCATCTCGCCATGTGTGATGACCGGGAAAGAAATTTGCTGACAGATATAACAGTGGTATTTTCGACAGGAAGGTGCTGCATACCTTCTATGAATGATCGGCGAATAATATTGGCAAATCAAAGTTGGCACTCGTGGATAATAGACGAACTATAAAAGTGATGATGGTTTCAAAATTTTCCACGGAAAAGTATACGAGTACAATCTTAAAATGCTTTTATTTTGTAAATGGGACATTTTATTTAAATCTGGTACAGTGGTAGAAAAGCTGAAATCTATGTATACACATAAAAATCTGAAAAAAAATTATTTATTCTATATTATATGTCTATTGTCCTTAAGTTTTCTACTAACGTACACTGAAACTAAGACCATAGTTAGAAATACTATTTTGCAGAAAACACTTATTTTCAGCATAACTACCAATAGAGCTGTCAAATAGCGGAACTAATCGAGCAAATCACGACCAACAACAGAAAAGAACACATCAGTTATTGCGTTAAAAACTTCGGAAACCCTTTTCTAGTGACTCAAGGCTCGCCTACGCAAACTAACACCATCTTTAGGTTGGGGAAAGTTTCCCCTATTCCATGATGCTGGTAATTTGCGTTCGATCGGCGAGGAAAGAATAATCGACGTTTTGTTTATAAAAGTTGGCAATTTTAAATATCTCTCAAACCTTTTAATAATTGTTTTTTCAATTCCCTTTTGGCACGTTAAATTCAACTCGGAAGTAAAAGTTACATGTTGAAAGATTTTATTCATGTTAGAAAATACACAGGCATTGATCGATCAGTTTTCGTGCATAGTTGTTAAAATCTTTTCTTTTGTCTGTCAGTTATAAATAATCACGCTCGGATATCAGGGTTAATTGGGTTCTTTAGGGGTTTCAAGGTAATTGGATATTCGTAATCTACATCACAAATGGAACCGAAATCCAAAATTTCATCAATTTTGGAGCACTGCAACTGTTTTAAATAAGTGGTACTTTGTATGGGAGTGAGCTGTCAATATGTTAGTTTTGTGTCAAACAGTTAAGTGATTAGTTTGCTTTAAATCTTGATTTAAAAATCAATGTAGAAGTAAACTGCCCTTTTCAGCATAGTTGTCCCATTCGTTAAAACAGCAAGCTGAGAAAAACGCTGTTGAAGATTTTTTTCTCCATGGGCTCTTATGGATGGGACAACATACCGTGCCGATTCAAATTTCGGACACTTAAACTCGAATTTCGGACACTTTTAAAAGTTGATTATCTCGGTCGAATATGATCCACATGTCTTGTAAATTTTAAATTTTTTTGACTAGTGCCCTCCACGATCATCTAACATTATTACTTTGTTTCTAACTGGATGTAATATTTAATTCAAAATGAAAGTGTCCGAAATTTGAATCGTCCGAAATTTGAATCGGAACGGTAGTTTTGTTATTTTTCGCGACATTTTCTGAACAAAGTAGGATTTTTTTCGTGTACATTGTAAAGTGATGGTACTTGACAATAGATTCCAATGTATAACTCATAATCGCCAAAAATGCTAATGGGACTGTTATGCCGCACAGGGCAGTAAATGGGATCGAAAAAAATATCGTTGTGCTCAGAAAACGAAGCCCTTTCAGATGATGTATAGAAACCGATATATTTTTCATAAATTAAAGAACCCAATTGATAACTTTCCATCAATTGGAAACAGCCTCAGGGATCAAATAAAAATGGTTTCAACTTGTAATCTACACACTTAGATTTTTTCGCCGAGATGGGCACCACCGAGCAGCTCGGCATTTTATTTTGCTGGATCTCAGTGAAAAACTTGCCGAGATTCAGCTAACAAACGGGAATTTTGCCGAGATCTCAGCTAACAAACATATTTTTTTTCTGAATTTTCAGCAAAATAAAATGCAGAGCTGCTCGGTGGTGTCCATCTCGGCAACAAAATCTTAGTGTGTACAATTTTAGTCTGTTTTGCCACGATTACCATGTTTTCAATATTTGTTTAAATAACTATTATTTTCAATGAAGAAATCTTACCAAATAATGGCTGTCATGGAAAAACATCGTGAATTCACAGGGAAGAACCATATCAGGTTTAGGTACCAACCAGCCATCATTTCCAATGTTTGAAGAGTTTTAAATTTATAGATAGAATCAACCAAAAGAACTAAGCGCAAACAATTTATCGATTAATCGCGGTTCTACGTCAACCTTCCGTTCGTGCCCCTACACACATACTCTTCTACTTTTTTGCTCTGATTCATAGAAGGGTTATGAGGCTATCTTGAGGAGATTTTTCTTGTCGTTAATTATTATATTTATAATTAGATAATTACTATAACATGTTATAAATATGTTGTCTGAAAAAGGTATTAGAAGGCAGTCCATTGATAACTGTGGAAGAGTTTTAAACAGTATACCTTGAAAGCAGTTACAGTACAACGATTTCAGCCATGAAGAAGAATTAATTCTTATTAAGGGTTCAAATGGGCTCTCTAGGCCAAGTTTATTTAGTTATTGCGTGCAATTCGAAAAAAAAAATATTTAGATGCGTTGGGGTGATTAACGATTCATTGCTGTAATAAGAAACCCACAAACATAACGCCTTATGTCAGATCACCTAGAAAGAGGCTCTCCAAAATTGGCAAGTATCAACTATTCTACGTTTGGTCATAGCCATTTTAGCAGACCTCTACTGCTATTTCTGACATGAATGCTTTAATTGCATAACGTGAACATAAATTAAAATAAGCATCAAGCTGTGTAACATTAGACACAAGCGTTATCAGAAATATGGTTTTGAAGATTTTGGTTGATCAATTCAAATACTCCATCGATCACGTCATGTTGAATAAATGTGACAATGTGCGGAAGAGCAAAAAAAAAAGTATCAGATCTTGAAGCGAAGGCCATTCAAGCGCTGCCTTTTAATGAATGTACTTCCATACACTACAGTGTTGTGCATGTAGTAACATTGAGATGAGCTGTGACGTATATATTATTTCAAGTGAGCGAATACATGGACTCATATATTCGCCAAGAAGAGATTTTTCCGTCCCATAAAAAAAAATAGCGACTAAGAAATTGGAAATCAATATTTCAGTGATTACCTGATGTAGTATTAATTTGGAATTGGATTATGGTTATAACATGTTTTCATGATGGCGTAATCAATATCAAATGCGAGAATGGTTTTTGGTTGTATGTTGAATTAATTACAGCGACCATACCTAGTACGGGTGTATTCTCTTGCAGCTCAAGTAAAACCCTTCCGGATAGGAATTGACCAGGGAAATACAGCAGTGATGAATTATCAAAAAGGATAAGAAACTTCAACAGTTTTCTCGGCATGATGCACTTTTTGTTTTATTTTCCACTGTTAAAGACCACTCTAGATTTCAGGATTAAAAGTCGATGATATCATTGATCTACTCAGGATAACATTCAGATTGACTGAAATCGTTATTTTTTTATGCTAATCACATGTCTTCGGAAGAGCTGATTCATATTTTTCTACACTTAATAGCACCAATATGGTTTCAAATAACCAATAGATTCAATATTTTATTACATTTTTCACAAAATGTTCCAACTACACTTCTTTTCGTGCGAAACGAAGAACAGCATTCGATCGTATACTAGTACGTGGTACTATAAAATAGGATGGGTGGTTTTGAGATTGACGTATGCGTGATCACGTCGTTCTGTATAGGTGTAGCATAATACTCACAAAGCCGAAAAATGTTTTTCAAAGAGTAGTATCGCAATTTTAAGACATATTATGTTACATTAAACAAATCATTTAATAGATTTCTATCTACAAAAAAATCAATTTGAGATTCATTTAAGATGCTTATGTATCATAACTTTGAGTGAGTCATGCGATCAAAACTGTGACTTTTATGTAATGAGCGAGTGTGACCTTTCTTGTTTTGGCGTATTCCTTCAAATGATTCATAAACAAATGGTCGACTGTGTATGTGATGTGGAAGGTGTCGCATTTATGTACCATACTTTCTGGGTGGTGGTGGAATGCCGCCGCATATGAATCAAATATGTTCATACCATTGCAAGTAGACTTCCTTCAAAACGGGGTTCGTAGTCTATGCTACAAGAAAATCGAACAAGTCTTTTGATCACTAACCAAGTGACGGTGAATTTTGTTTTGCGGATGCATAAACGTACGGTTAAGTCATAAGTGGTCATATTTGCCTAATAGATGATTTTTTAAACATTAAAAAAGCTACATTACTCTAAGGAAGTCGAATCTACATTTTTTAGTGTAGCTTTTTAAAAAAAGCTAAATTAAAAAATGTAGATTCGACTGACACAAACAACTGATTATTTAGCAACGAACATTAAATTTTGACAGGTTTGTTTGATTTGTCTTTCGTTAACTGCGAATCGAACGTCCAGAAGTTAGTTGGTGTTCATCTTTTTGTATTCGCTTTCAAGTTACTTGGACATCGACTACCAGATCGGGGACGAGTTGAATTATCTGATTTGAACCGTGAAACCCGAGTTTATCACAAAAGTACCATGCAAAAGTACATAACTCTTCGAGCACTAAACCAAAGTCGAGAAATTTTCCAACCCGAAAAATTCCTAGAACGGACCGAGATTCGAACCCAGCCACCTCCAGCATGGTCTTGCTTTGTAGCTGCGCCTTTACTTACTTTACCTCTTTTTTTCCCTTGGTTTGTTTTTTCCGTCGATCTTGTTTTCCGTGCTGAGCACCAATGCTACCGACGTGCCAGGAAGGCAGCTCCCACACCTGGACCCTACCTATCGACCCATCAACTCATGAACCGGGGACCAACGGCTTTACTTCCCATCCGAAGGAAGGCGTGATCAGAGATGTTATGCCTCAGAACATCCCGGCGGCGCCGACTGGGATTGAACCCAGGCCTGCTGGGGTGAGAGGTAATCACGCTTGCCACTACACCACCGGCAGCGTTAACTACTTTACCTCTGTAAAATATCGTTAAAAAAATAATCCGGTTTTTACGGTGAAATGACAAAAACAGGTATACACCCCTATTCTGTATTTCGTTTCGAACGAAATTCTCATACAAAAAAATATTTTTTTGTATGAGAATTTCGTTCGAAACGAAATACAGAATAGGGGTGATAATGTGACCAGCATAATTATGAAAAGTGGAGGAAATAGCTGTTTCAACGGTTTGAAAACATTTAAAAACGGAGAAATAAATAGCATCCAAGATACATAATTTTGAAAAAAAATGTCGAGTTCAATTTCCGTGTGATGCTGAAAAAGTTATCAACGTGTCATCCATTTGAAATTAATCGATGGTAGTCGCTTATACACCCCATTTGGAAATGGTAAGATTGTATTCCAGATTTGGTCGCTGGAAGGTTTTTAAAATAATCAAATGCATTGTGCCTAAAAAATCATCTCGTAAAAATTTTAAACAAAAAAATTCATTCAGGAAAAATTTGCAATAACCGCCATTACATTTGTTGTATGAAACATATGCAGAGGATGTAGTGAATCCCACTTTATTGGATGTAAGAAAAATATGTTTTGCGTGTAGACTATTTTAATAAATGACAGGATCCAGATTGCCTGACAGAATTTGTTGATATTGATTGTTGTTGCTTTTAACATCCGTTAGTTAACTGCCTCCTGTCAAAGTTCATGAGTTGGAAAATCAGCAGCAATAATGTCATGCAATAAAATAAGAACTTTGATTGATAATGAATCTGTACAATAAATTCGATGTAGCCAGATTGCCTGGAAAAAGAGTGTTCTTATATTGATGGATCTATCTTTTGTTTAGAATTTTAGTGAGAAGGTGGTATTAATGTTTCAATGGTATAGTGATCGCTCAACTTCCGAGCTGAACAGACATTTTTAACTCTTTATTAGTTCCAAATTCAAAATAAATTACATTTTAATCTAGGAACTCCAGTTACTACAGTTACTTACCAGCCTTAATTGTTATGATATATATATCTAAGTGTTTTTAAATTATTCCTGTCTTGGCAATTCAGTATTTTAAACAGGTTTTTTAAACCTGCATGTCAGTACAACAATTGAAATCTTAAAATAAAAAACTAAAGCTAAATCCTATCTAAGTATAAAGGGAATTTATCGCTGCCATTGAGGATTGCAACGATTTTTGCCTGAAATTATTAATTATTTTGTTGGACATTTGTTCTAAAGTCTCAACATTCGAAATTCTATCTACCTCGGTATTACCACAAACGAAGTGACAGACGACTAACTGGCGAAGAAATCCATTAAAATAATGTGGTTCACTGTAATAGAATTTTCTTGGAAGCTTGTGCCATCATCCACCAGATGGGTTAGTTTTTTTGTTTTCATTTGAACAAAGTTGATTTTGTGTACAATGATTCTTTGACAGTGTGCAAAGAGTGCGTATCATTTTGTCATTTTTTTTATGCATTTCAGTTTTGAGTAGAGAGAAAGAGATAGAACCAAAACATTCTAGTACATTTGGTGAAAATGCTAGTTCAATCTAGTAGTAGTGTTGCCATGTGGTACATTCCAGTAGTAGTGGTGTTGCCATGTGGTACACTGAAAAATTGCAATAGCAGGTTAGTCACCAAAGTTTTCGAGCCGCTCCGTCTGTCACTTCGTTTGTGGTATTACCAACAATCAATACGAAACTAACGATTTCAAATTGGCTCACTACTTGACTAGCCTATTGGTCCCAAGCAAATCGATTAACGTACCCCATTCTAGTGGAAATTCTAGTACTACACTATGTTTGTTTTGATTATCTATGAAAGTTTGACAGATAAAATGAGGGGTTCGTGGATTTTCCTATGTTTCGAGGGGTGAATCGATCAGCTTGGGACCGAAGAGAGTACCAGAGCTGAGCCAAAAAGTTGAGCTCGTTTCTTCGGGACCTTCTGGTCTTAGAGTTACCTCTATGGTATTACCATAGAGGTAACTCTAAGACTAGAAGGTCCCGAAATAACGTGCTCAACTTTTTGGCTCAGCTCTGGTACTCTCTTCGGTCCCAAGCTGATCGATTCACCCCTCGAAACATAGGAAAAACCGATAACCCCTCATTTTATCTGTCAAACTTTCATAGCGAATCAAAACAAATATTGCGTAGTACTAGAATTTCGACTAGAATGGGATACGTTAATCTCTTGCTTGGGACCAATAGGCTAGTCAAGTAGTGAGCCAATTTAAAATCGTTAGTTTCGTATTGATTGTTGGTATTACCATAGAGGTAACTCTAAGACCACTGGGTCCCGAAGAAAATCATTATTATTTTTGGCTCACGTAGTACCAGAACAACGGTCCCAAGCAGTCCCAAGCTATTTCACTCACCCCTGCATGTTCTGCATGAATCCACACACCCCTGATGTTATCTGTCAAACTTTCATAGCGAATCAAAACAAACATAGTGTAATAATAGAATTTCAACTAGAATAGGGTACGTTAATCGTTTGCTTGGGACCAATAGGCTACTAAAGTGGTGAGCCAATTTAAAATCGTGAGTTTCGTATTGATTGTTGGTATTACTGTACCAGGGAGGCAACTTCAAAATCATCTTCAGAATTTTGTTCTGAATCCTTTGACGTACTTTTTTCCTGGTAGTGCAAAAACTAGACCATATTGGCACAGCGTTAAACATGGCCGGTCTGAAAACTTGTTTATATATGAGAAGTTTATTCGTCTGGTGAAGTTTGGATATCCTGTTTATATGAGGATATAAACATTTAATATATTTGTTACATTTGGCTTGAATGCCTGTGATCTTTAAAAGTTAGTTTTTGGTCAAGTACTAATCCAAGATATTTCACTTGGTTTGACCAGGAAATTGGAACTCAGTTCATAGTGACTATGCATGTGATTACTATTAGGTTGGCTTAAGTTGAGTTTTGGAAGCGTTGGGAGAAATCTTCCATTTTTGTAAATAAGAAGAGAAAATATCTACACTTTTCTGCAGCCTGCGAACAAAGATTTGTGGCAACCTTGTGCCAAATCAGGGAAAATGTTATAAAGGGTGATACGGTCAAAATTTGGTCAAGGGAAAACGCGTGTAAATCGGTGAAATCGTTTATTTAAAAAATCAAATTATCAGTGTTCACTCGGCTGTCGACAAAAGCAGGCCACTCTCGATGTGTGCTGCGCGATCGTCTGTTTTCTCGGCAGCAACCATTGTGTGGTCCTCCTCATTGTTCTTCATCAGCAGTTCTTTCGGTCGATGCGTCGTCGACTTTGGAAAGCAACCGTTTCGTGATGAGTGTGTGAGTGCTGACCACGTTTTGCGTCCATTGCTGCAATGGACGCGCTCTGACCCTCGTTGGCGTACAACAATTTGCCATACAATGAAACCACTGGAAGCGGCTCTAGTTCTGATGCAGAAGGCTTTTTGGATAGCGGAAGATAAAGTGTTTATTGTGTTGTACCTTTTGACTATAGTTTTAAGATGTATTGTATAGTGACCAAGAATCCTTGGCTCTGTAAAGTTAATTCGGTTGAGCCTTATCAAATAAATTAATAAACAAAAAAAAAAAAAAAAAAAAAAAATCAAATTAAATTTCTTTTTCAAGTTCAATTAGTATAAAATTCAGGAAAAATATTCAGTTAGGCTTCCGCTTTTCCAAATCCGAATTGCCGGGCCTTACGCTTGACCCCTGCCATCAGATTTTGTACAGCCACCTTGTCCACCTTCTTCGCCGCAGAAAGCCAGTTTGCCTTGAACTGCTGCTCGCCCTTAGCAGTTTTTTTGGTCTTCTTTAGGTTCCGCTTGACAATAGCCCAGTATTTCTCAATTGGGCGGAGCTCTGGCGTGTTGGGAGGGTTCTTGTCCTTGGGAACCACCTGCACGTTGTTGGCGGCGTACCACTCCATGGCCTTTTTACCGTAATGGCAAGATGCCAAATCCGGCCAAAACAGTACGGAACAACCGTGTTTCTTCAGGAAAGGCAGCAGACGTTTATTCAAACACTCTTTCACGTAAATTTCTTGGTTGACAGTCCCGGAAGCTATGAAAATGCTGCTTTTCAAGCCACAGGTACAGATGGCTTGCCAAACCAGATATTTCTTTGCGAACTTTGACAGTTTCATGTGCTTGAAAACATCTGCTACCTTTCCCCTTCCTTTTGCCGTATAAAACTCCTGTCCCGGAAGCTGCTTGTAGTCGGCTTTGACGTAGGTTTCGTCGTCCATTACCACGCAGTCAAACTTCGTCAGCATCGTCGTGTACAGCTTTCGGGATCGCGCTTTGGCCGTCGTATTTTGTTTATCATCGCGATTTGGAGTCACTATAGTACCTTAGTATAGTATAGTACCTTAGTATAGTATACCTTCTTGTAAGTCGATAGTCCGGCTCGTTTTTTGGCTCGATGCACGGTTGTAGACGATACACCCAGCTTATTTGCGGCATCTCGGAGAGAGAGGTTAGGGTTTCGCTTGAAACTACCGGCAACTCTCTTTGTCGTCTCAGCGGCTTCCGGTTTTCGATTTCCCCCCGATTCAGACTTCCTGGCTGTCGACAAACGTTCACTTTAATTACATTTGTAACGGTTGATTTGGCAACTTTTAGCGATTTTGCCAACTTTGCGTGCGAGTAGCTCGGATTTTCGCGATGCGCGAGCAAAATTTTGATACGCTGTTCTTCTTGCTTGGACGGCATTTTGACAACTGAAGAGTGAATTCCAAAATCAAAATAGGAGCAACATTCTACACACACACACCTTCAAAATGAGGGGTGTTCAGGTTTTTTAAATGCAAAATTGAAAGAAATACGTCAAGTTGATATTGACCAAATTTTGACCGTATCACCCTTTACAATATAAGCCCCAGAGAGAAAATATTCAGATAATCCCGAGCAACCTGATTCTCAATAGGACTAGTAAGCCCCAAACTGACATTATGGGAACTCTCGAATTGCTTAGCAAGTTTCTGAGCTTTTTCCAAATTTGTGATCAAAATTTTACCACCTTCTATAAGCGCTGGAACAGGCTTTTGAGAATTTTTCAAAATTTTTGTGAGTTTCCAAAAAGGTTTGGAACTCGGGTCTAATTTAGAAAGTTTTGTTCCTCAGGGCAGAGAATCGCTTTTTAATTTGTTTTTGAAAATCCCGCCAGATAACTTTCATGGCAGGGTCGCGTGTTCTTTGATATTGTCTCCAACGGACATTTTAAACACGGAGCAAGAGCTTATTATAATTGAATCGAATTTAACCTCGCATTTTGGTACTAAAGCAGCTCTTGCTTCAACTATAGAAGTAGTCAGAGATTCAAGAGCATAATTAATTTCATTTTTTTTTTTCAAAGCTATATTCCATAAATGTTCGTTATTGCTCCCAATCAGCTCTATGGTAATTGAAAGTAGAGTTGTTGGGATTGGAAATTATTTCTTGGGATAACTCAAAAGTTACTGGAAGGTGATCAGAACCGAAGTCAGCATGGGTAACCAATTGACTTCAAAGTTGACATGAATTAGTTAAGATCAAATCAATAGTTGAGGGATTTCTTACTGAAGAAAAGCATGTTGGGCTGTTTGTATATTGAATAGTGTAATAACCTGCAGAACAATCATCACACAGAATATTACCATTGGAATTGCTTTGAGCATTATTTTGCGTTAAAATCACCAATAATAATAAAATTAGACATATGACGGGTAAGTTTTTCACCCTTGAGAAAATTCTTTTGCTGGCCTACGCATTGGAATGGCAAATAGGCAGCTATAAACATAAGTTGTCCTTATTTTGTTTCAATAGAAACTCCCAAAGTTTCAAAAACTTTGGTTTCGAAGAAAGAAAGAATTTTGTGTTTGATTCGTCTATAAACAATGATCGCAACGCCACCATAGGCTCCATCAAGACTATCATTTCTATAAATGAAATAATTTGCGTCCCTTTTAACCTTTTGGTCAGGTTTAAGGAACGTTTCAGTTATAACGGCAATATGCCCGTTATGAACTCTCAAAAAGTTAAATAGCTAGTCTTCATTAACTTTAAGAGATCGAGCATTCCAATTTAAAATATTTAATGCTTTAAAATCCATTACTGAATTTCCAGTTTGAATAGCATCAAACATGGAGTTAGATTTAAGAATATCAGTATTATCAGTAAAATTTCCATTTTCCTATGTTTCGAGGGGTGAATCGATTAGCTTGGGACCGAAGAGATTACCAAAACTGAGCCAAAAAGTTGAGCACGTTGCTTCGGGACCTTCTGGTCTTAGAGTTACCTCTATGGTTATAACATGTTATAACTCTCCAGTCTGGACATCGTTTTAGAGTTACCTCTATGGTAACACTTCCTTCAGCAAAAAGCAAATAGATCCGCACGGCAAGAGAGCACGATGCGGAGCGGACTGACTGAACAGACGTGATTTTTTATATCGTTCCGTGGAAGTCGAACAAAAACTAATTTTCAGTGTTAACTGTGTGTTTTCGTATTCTGCCATTGCTGAGTCGTTTTTCCGTGTCGCTGGGCGTCCAAACAACTCCGCAATGAGCAATCGCGAAAATACATTTCGAATAGATTTTTCGTCAACGGCGCCGGTGGTGTAGTGGTAAGCGTGATTACCTCTCACCCCAGCAGGCCTGGGTTCAATCCCAGTCGGCGCCGCCGGGATGTTCTGAGGCATAACATCTCTGATCACGCCTTCCTTCGGATGGGAAGTAAAGCCGTTGGTCCCCGGTTCATGAGTTGATGGGTCGATAGGTAGGGTCCAGGTGTGGGAGCTGCCTTCCTGGCACGTCGGTAGCATTGGTGCTCAGCACGGAAAACAAGATCGACGGAAAAAACAAACCAAAGGAAAAAAAAAATAGATTTTTAGAATGTACCGAAGAAACCACCTTGCCAAAGTTCACACATTCTGTGCGACCGTTCTTGGTCTGAAGCAAGGTGAAGTGCTACGAATACAGAACAGCAGCGCCCTCGGTGTTTCGTTCGTGAAAGTCGTCGACCTAGAGTTGGCGCAACGGATTTGCGAGGAACATGACAACCAACACGACAATACAGTCGACGGAAAAAAATATCCGCTAAGGATCACGCTTGAGGATGGAGCAGTGGAGGTGAGGTTCTTCGATTTTGTCGGAAGGTATGGTGACGTCATATCAGTATCGATTTCCCTGGTATTTCGACCGGTGTCCGCAGAGCGAAAATGAAAGTGAATCGAAACATCGAGTGGTAGGTCACCATCGATGGCAACGTGACGAATATATCGTATTTCGGGTAGCTACAAACATACCGACACTGCCGCGAATACATCCATATCGGGGCTACTTGCGTGTAGAATAAAAAAACTGCTCGTACAGAAGTCTTACACCGATGCCGCAAAGCAGATACCTTCACAAAAAAACGTTTTAAGCCGACTATACTCCGAACCAAACCAACTAAAACTTAAAACTAACTAACGATTTTAAATTGGCTCACGCACAAATGCGAACCATTACTTGACCTTACCAAAAATGGTTAAACATTGTTTATAATCCCTGCTAAACTTTAACTGAAGTGGTTATCTAATCTAATCTTATCTAACACCAACTGGCTGTGTTGGTGTTAGATAAGATTAGATTAGAACAAAGCATCCTTTCTCTTGTCTATTCGGTATATTTTGCAAATCAGAGATGCGCAAAATATATCAAAACGGCCAGGCCTACTGTGCAGCATTTAAGGGGCAAGATGAATCAGAAACATCGGGCCTGTTAAAATAAAAGATGCTATTACATCATAATTTCATACATCAGCTTGAATTACGTTGATCGATATTACATTTTTTTTTTGCTGTGTGACAGACGGAGTTATTGTTTATGCGGGAATGAACACAACATAGTGACATGCTGTTTGACAACAGGCTTTCCCTTTCAATTTTCGTTAGAGAAAAAGAGATAACAGGCGGTGCCCCAATAGCATCAACTACTTTAAGCTAGTATATGAGTAGATAGTGTTGCCGTGAGGTACACTCGAAAATTTCAAATGAAAGTGCGTCAAATCAAATTTCGAGCCGCTCCGTCTGTCACTTCGTTTGTGCTACTACTAGATTGAACTAGCATATTCACCAAATGTACTAGAATGTTTTGGTTCTATCTCTTTCACTCTACTCAAAACTGAAATGCACAAAAAAACTCGCAAAAAAATGACAAAATGATACACTCTTTGCACTGTCAAATAATCATTGTACACAAAATCAACTTTGTTCAAATCAAAACAAAAATACTAACCCATCTGGTGGATGATGGCACCCCGAAAAAAAATAACAACAAAAATACATTAAAAAACAATGTAACAATAAGACGAAAATTATTGTCTTAACAATGATTTATATTGTTACGTCTACAATAAATTTACCTTGATTTATGTTGTACAAAACAATAAATTTCATGGTAAATGGAAAATTTACAATAAAAAAGGGGGGTTGTTAAGTATCTTAACAATGAAATTTTCGTGATTTTCCCATATAATTTTTTTTCAATAACATATATTATTGTTATTTTACTGTTGGTTGGCGAATTTATTTATTAAAAAAAATAACAGTGTACTTTAGAGTGTATGTGTTGGCTTGACAGATCTACTTTATCGACTTTAAAAATAAATCGAAAAAATAAAACTTTGCCCCGGGAAGGGAAGGGGGTGGTATATGTTACGGGTGGTCCTTTTTTTACTGGTTATGGATCGAGATTCGATCCGGAACTTGTGAGAAATGCAGGCCAACTCCCCTGCGCTCGATATCCCTAGGTCACGTCTCCTTGGTGGTTGAGCGTCGTTGATAAGTTAATGCATTCGACTGGAGAGAATCACCCATGAAATATGCTTCCACCTGAGAGTTCCTTCCTGACATCTTCAAGTGGTGGAATTTTTTATTATTATTGTATGATTATTGACTGCACGGACAAGGTCTCCATTAAGCTTTAGAGAGGGCCTAGGATAAGATATGAGCGGACGCGGACTGCCTGGTTTTGAGCCAAACGAACTGTCAAAGCCAGAGCCATACGCACGGTAATCACAACAAACTCTCTTATGACTATAAAGTACGCTCTTTCTTTGGAAAATGGGACTACCCAATAAAGGAGTATACTGTTTTTACTCTCTTTTGCGTAAATTGAATGTACGTCAGAATCTGCATACTTTTTACACCACATAGTAAACTTAAAAATGCGTAGTTTTGACACCCCGAACAAAGTATAAATGCGTAATTTATACTCCCACATGCATAGTTAAATGCATAGTTTTTACATTGAAAAAAATTACCTACGATAAAACAAATTTTGTATTTCAAGTTCGTTTCAAATATTGAATGAAAATGCATAAGAATTTTAACAGTAATATTTATTTATTTATTTATTTAATTAAATGGAATAAATCCTTTCTAGATTTTATTCGCATCAATCGTCAAAACACTTACACCAATCCATCCAATCAGCGGTGCTGCCAACTCCTCCTTGACTCCCAATGGCATCACATTTGGCGGTTTTTTAACGCCTTTTCTGGACAGTTGTCCCATGATTCGGAGGCATCCGCAGACATGATCTACATTTAGATGAAAATTAAATTTAACACGTAATGAATACTCGATGTCCTTTTTTATTCGATTAAAAATTTGTATTTGGTTAACAATAAAAGTAAATGCTTTAATTACCTGCCAGTGTCGTGAATACGTCCTGTTCCAAAGTGGAAAATTCCTCCATTTTCCGCTGACCCACCGCAGAAATAATCCGGGACCGGGAACTGAATTAAAACGCTGCTTTTCCAATGAAAGCTGTTTTGAAAATGGCGGCACGTCGCGGCATAAATTTTCTTTTCTCAGCGGGGACTACTTTTTACACATTTTTGTTCGTCGTTGACATACTCGGAAATGCATAAAAAGTACTCTTCATTTATAACTAAAATCTAAACATTTTTTGACGTATAAACCGTATTCTCGAAAATGTGTAAAACATAGTCATAAAAGGAGTATTCTAGAATTACCGTGCGAGCAGCGCCTATCTTAATTACATTGGCAGTGTTGCTGACCCTCTCATAGTCGGCATGCTTCAATCAGATTTATTTTTATTGTTCGTGAAGTAACCCACAATGAAAATACACCAATAATTTTTATTGTAATAGAGTTGTTCATTATTGTTCATGATCGAATCATGTTAACAATAAAATAAATGAAAAATACGATAAAAATCATTGTAACAACATTTTATTATGTACATTCATTGTACATCTAGGTAGCAGTTTTGCCGTTTTCGGAAGAGTACAACCACAAACGAAGTGACAGACGGAGCGGCTCGAAAACTTTGGTGACTAACCTGCTGTTGCAATTTTTCAGTGTACCACATGGCAACACCACTACTACTGGATTGTACCACATGGCAACACTACTACTAGATTGAACTAGCATTTTCACCAAATGTACTAGAATGTTTTGGTTCTATCTCTTTCACTCTACTCAAAACTGAAATGCATAAAAAAATGACAAAATGATACGCACTCTTTGCACACTGTCAAAGAATCATTGTACACAAAATCAACTTTGTTCAAATCAAAACAAAAAAACTAACCCATCTGGTGGATGATGGCAAAAGCTTCCAAGAAAATTCTATTACAGTGAACCACATTATTTAAATGGATTTCTTCACCAGTAAGTCGTCTGTCACTTCGTTTGTGGTACAACATTACGAGGGGCACGCAATAACCTTTAACTCCTACGCAAGCCTTTTTAAGTACAATAATTACAGTTAACTACATGATTAATTACTTTAATTACGAGCGTCGGAAACTTTTTGATTTAATTACTTTTAAGTACAAATTTCAGCTTTAATTACAAGTCGCATAAATTAAGTACATTAACTCCATTCATGTACAGCGAGAAATGTACTTAAATTACCCCCAGCGTACCGTTAGACCCTTTCGTTATAGGCCCATGAAACAAAAATTTCACAGGTCCTTTTGCTACGTAGGATAATGTCATCTCTGATAGATTGTATCGCTACCGCTGTTATGACTTCAGAATAGACCCTATAAACATACACAGAAAAACAAAAGTACCCACCGCTTGGGTTTTTTAAACTCAAATTTGAGTTATTTGACCTCAGCCCGTTTCATTTTCTCTCGCTATTGTTGTCAAAAATAGAACGAAAGATTCGACTCAACCGTCTAGTTCCGTACGAGAAGCCAAAATTGAGTGATATGCGATATACCCAAGTTTGAGTTAATTGAACTTAATTTTGGGTAGAAAAAATTGAAAATAACTTAGCGATGGGTAATTTTTTTGCCGTGCTTAAATGCAAACTACTTTGAGCCGGTTTACCCAAATTTGGCTTATTGTACGGAACATGGGAGATGAGTGAAAAGAACTTAATTTTGGGTTGTTTTGAATTTCTGTGTACATCTCCCGGGACCTACGAGGAAATCTACGTTGGTGATTGGAAATGTAGTTGGATATCAATACTGCCGAGGTGTTGGCAGGGCAAAAACCTATACCCTGGATCACGCCCCTGCCAAAGCACCGGAGAATGCGACAATGAAAGGAATGTTTGTTTGTGCTAACTGGTTCAACCTAAGAAATAACTAATTTAATTTGGTGGATGTGAACGAAAGCAGAATTACAATAGAAAATTATGTTAACCTTTGCGTGCCTAACGTCTAAATTTGCATAGATTTCAAAATTCAATTAGCTCTAAAACATAATTTCTAAATATTTTAATTACAACAAATTGCATTTTGTCGGAAATCCATTGAAATTTCTGAATACATCTGTAAATATTTTGATCAATTCATGGTTCCGTAGTTATTTTGGTTCACGTTGGGGTCACTTTTGGTCGGCATTCGGCTTTATTGTTCTGTAATAAGTATACACACGATGAACATCACGTTTTTTTCTCTCAAACGATGTAATTGGAACAGTGGCAGCTATTCCGACGGTTCACAATCACATTGGGCATCCCGGAAATGTTCCGGTACCCCGGGGAAGTGGCCAATTCTCAACAAGAACCAAAACCCATCATGCGACATATCAAACTTTATGATTTTACAAATTTTGGCCAGTAATGGCCTTATTGAGAGTTCATGGTCACACTAGCCCTCCCAGACATGTTCCGGTGCCCCCGGGGAAGTGGCCAATTCTCAACAAGAACCAAAACACATCATGCGACACATCAAACAACATGATTTTACAAATCTTGGCCAGTAATGGCCTTATTGAAAGTCCATGGTCACACTAGCACCTCCGGGAATGTTCTGGTGCCCCCGGGGAAGTGGCCAATTCTCAACAAGAACAAAACCCATCGTGTGACATATCAAACTTCATGATTTTACCAATCTTGGCCAGTAATGGTCTTATTGAGAGTCCATGGTCACACTAGCCCTCCCAGACATGTTCCGGTGCCCCCGGAGAAGTGGAAAATTCTCAACAAGAACCAAAACCCATCGTGTGACATATCAAAATTCATGATTTTCCAAATTTTGGCTGGTAATGGCCTTAATGAGACTCGACGGTCACACTAGCCCTCTCGGGCATGTACCTGTGTCCCCGGGCAAGTGACCGATTCTCCACAAGAACCAAAACACGTCATGCGACATATCAAACTTTATGATTCTGCTGAACTCGGCCAGTAATGGTCTTTTTGAGAGCCCACGATCCCATTGGCCCTCCCTGGCATGTTCCGGTGCTCCCGGGTATATTTTCAATTATCGACAAGAACCAAAATCCTTCGTGCGACATATCAAACTTCATGATTCTGCACGGCTAATAATGGTCTTAGACAGTCCACAGTCCCATTAACATTAACGTTCGCCATTTGCAAGCGTATCCCGCGGTCACTTTATCTAGTGTATCCACTCCTCCTTTCAATCTGTTGTACAACTGTACTATTTTCAGCTTGATTAAATTTTTCTTCAATCAGTCCTACATTTAAAAAAAATACAGTAAAATCACAATGTAGATATATAGTTATATATATTTTTTGTGGATTTGTTTTCCGTCGGTCTTGTTTTCCGTGCTGAGCACCAATGCTACCGACGTCAGGTACCTGATCAAGAGGGAACGGTAACAAAGGCGCAGAAGGCGGTAGTTCTTTCGCTGACCATTTCGCAGGATCAGATGTTTTTTTTAGGCCGATAAGGGGATGTTCAGAAACTACGTAGACATTTTTTTTTTATTATTGTCCCCCCTCCCCCTGCGTAGACAATTATTCATACATTTTTTTTTTAAATTTGTATGGTCCGTGCATAATTGTCACCCCCCTCCTCCCCCCCTAAGAGAAATAGCTGAACGGACACTGGAGCTGGTGAATACTTTGGACATTCACACGCTGCCCTACTTCCAGGAAAAAATCGCAGCTAGTATGCAATTGTCTTCCCAGTACGGATAACTTGAGTGTGTCAAGTTGATCGGTAACGATCATTTCGTGTCCTGTGCACATGGGACTCAGCGTTTCCTATCGGTTTGGAGTTCTGTCCATAGTATTGTTTAGTTGATCCATGAAAAGACGAACAATGGGGAGGCGAATTTCATAAGTGCTATCGCGTCAATTCTGAATAGGAATGTGATCATATGATGGCGATAATACAAATAAAAGCACACAATTGGTTTGAATCATCTTAGTGTCTGCAACCAAAACCTGATTATAATTTTTTTTTTTTTTGTTAATGAACTCTGCCTTAAATCTGTTATTTATTATTAGTATAATAATATTAAGTTTGAAAGAAATATTGAAATAATCGAAGAATTCATGCGTAACATCAGAAAATTAATGCAAATGCAAATACATCTTCCATTGAATCTGTTAGTTCAGGCACAAGCTAATATCATCATCTGTCGAACTGTGCTGCGAGCATGGCTTATCATTCGAACATTTTTTGATCGGGAGGAAATTTGCTCGAGGCATTGCTTGAATTTAAGAAAATGTAACATTTGAAGACTTGTCGTCACAACTAAGTGATTCCCATTTCATTTGTATGGCAATCACGGCTCTCATTATGAGTATCACTTCCTTTTCACTGTATATTGTCGCTAGAATTGTAAACCGATATAACCCACTCGCGACAATTGATTTTATTCTAGTTCTGCATTAAAGCGCATTATTCAACGAATACAGTGCACTAGATACGACATTATGTTGAACGTACAAAACGAAAGTGGAATCGATTGTCGCGAGTGGATTATTTCAGTTTCCAACTCTAGTATGGTTCTCCAATAAATTTAGTATAAGTATTAGCAGAATTGGTCATGTTAGTCTAGTAAAACATTAATATGCGTATCTCAGGGGGTTAAGAAGAGTTTTTGAATAAATTGATTCATTCGAGTATGTGTTAAGGGTTTTCTTCAATTTTTTTTAAATTGTTCAAGAATAAGGATTTGGGTACGTTTTTAATTACATTTGTGTAACTTTAATTACATTAATTACAGAAAATTAATTTTTAATTACATTAATTACGTAATCAAATTGAAGTACGTGTTTTTATTACAGTAATTACACTGGCACTGCTTTGATTACGTGAAATTAAATTTAATTACATGAAATACTTAATTTTCATTTTTAATTACTTAATTACATAGTTGAACACCTTGTACTTTAAATCCAACGCAGTCAAAAAGGCTATTGCGTGCCCCTCGCAACATTATAACAATCATTTTTATTGTCGACAATAAATATTAATGTTAGAGCATTGTTTCCACTGAAAATTTCACTGTAATTTTTTTTTCGGGACAAGCTTCCAAGAAAATTCTATTACAGTGAACCACATTATTTTAATGGATTTCTTCGCCAGTTAGTCGTCTGTCACTTCGTTTGTGCTTCTAGTCTATGGTTTAATTGGGGGCAAAATATGCAATATTGGGCTAGGCAAATTGTCGAGCAAATTGTTCCATTGGTTTCATGTAAAGAGCCTGAATTTATAAAGAGGCGACATCTTATTCATTTGACAGGTCTTCTGCTCGATTGGAATGACTTTCCCTATGACTTTGACAGATAATCGATTGTTCCAATTTTGACATGTCTTTATAAATTCAGGCTCTTTAGTTTCATCAATATGTGTTTTCAATGAAAACATAATGAAAACTTGCATGAACTCTTGTTTCAGTGTCGCACACGCACCGAATCTGCAGAAAATCCTGCTGGCACCCTTGCCTTTGACATTTATTCAATATTCATGGCTGTTCACCGGCGGTAGCCGCGTTTTGTGTTTATTTTCTCGTTTACAAATCTAATAAAAAAATAGTAGTGTAGATTCACCTATTGGAAAAATAGTATCTGTCGTTAAATACTGTACAAATCATGTGGTCGAACGAGATACATTTAGCTTTAAAAAACGTCGTGGAAATCCATCATCAAGAGGAACGACACAGCAGAAGCACCGACAGCTCTCTAGAAGATGCAGCGGCGGCTCCACAAGGAAGTGAGTTAATTTTTGGGCAAATTTTGTTTCTTTTTTCGAATGGTGCAAATGTTTGGTTTTCTATCTAGGTATCGGAGGATTTTTCAGAGATGGATCGTTAGGCTGGAATGCCAGGGGATCATTACTTGAGGTTTTTTGTACCAAAAGTGGCGCAAAACTGGTGTCCCATAGTTTTGATCAAGATTCTAAGTAGGTTTATTTTTGTAATTACCCTGTTTTAAATTTGCATTTTAATTTGTTATGTTCTTTCACAGAACTCGAAATTGTGTCATTTGTAGTGCCGAAGAAATGCAGCTTAATGAGACCAGCTGCTGTGTTGTGGCAGTGGTAATTCAACTTGAAAGTGATTCGAGTGTGGTAACCTTGTTGACTGTGCAGGGATCTCGAATCTTGGGACGTATTGACGTCAATGAAAAGCTGACCTGCTTGAAACCGATCAGCAAATTGTCGTACAGCAGGGGTCGAATAGCCGGTTATAATGGATGTCTAGCGGTTGGCACTGCGAGTGGAAAGGTTTTGCTCATCGATGCTTGTTTAAAATTCGAGGATAACCGTAAGTTTAGCTATGGCGTACTTTTCATTTCAATTTCATTAATTTGGTATATTTCAGTTATATTCGGACGACGTTTAGTGATGAACAAACTACAAAAAAACCAATGTCACATAGAGTTTTCCAGCATCGATATCGAGCAGATTGCAGCGATTCATGCGTTAGTAAGGGATAGGGATGTTTATTTCGGTTTGCAGTTGGATACGGTAGGAGAAGAAGACAGTCCAGTGATAAGCTTGATCGATCTGCCTGCGTTGATGGCTATTGCTGTGGGTTTTGCGGATGGTCGAATCGTTATATATGACCTTCTGGAACTACGCATCATTCATGTGACTTATCCGGCTGTGGAAGATTCTCCGGTGGTCAGCATGAATTTAGTAGAACCAACTGATGATCCCAAAGCTTGTGTCTATATTTGGGCGTTCCACGCCGGTGAAGATGGGGCGTTTGCTGTCATGCATACCCTAATGTACGAAGAGAAATATGTTGAATCACATGGCCACGTTTACGAGGGGTTCATTTCCTGTAGTCCACGTTTAACAATCCCATGTCATGATAAGGGAAGTTTTCCTCTCAATGTGCAGTCCATCATGAAAACCGTGAGCCAGGAGGAAGAGGTTCTGACCCTGTGCGTGTTAAGTTGGGTCGGATCGGATAAATCAACCAACATCGTAGTGTTTGATCTAAATCAGTGGTATAAGGCAGAAATGCCCCATACTTGTAACTGGCGACACGATCTAAATCACACCGTTGTGTTTAGTATTAAGGATTTTGCTGTAAATGTTTGTTTAGTAACGGATTCCTTGGTTCCGTTCAATTCTATTCAGCGACCAGAGGAGCATTTCTATCCAAATTCTTTGAGTTTTGGTGAGTATTTGTTACCTAATTGATTTTTTTTTGATTGAAAATCATCAATATTTTTCTTCCAGATATTATTGCGTTAAACAACGATAATTGCACTCGATATCACTGGGCAGGATTGCAAAATAAAATCCTAGACTATTTTGAAAAAAGCGGTTCTGCATGCATCATGGATCCGGGCAAAATTTACAACATAATGCTGCGAGCTGCCCTAATGCCTCAATTCGTGGATTACAACTTCACCTCGGAGACTCCTTTAGATGTCCAGCGAGAGTATTTGCTTTCAGTAGCCTTGGAATATAATTCCTATTCCTTGCTACAGGAATGTGCCATAAATTGGGCTGATGGGAGTCATCTGGGCCAGAACCCGGAGGAGGGCGTTTCGCTGTCCACACTGACCGAGTGGATCTGGAGTCGTGCCAAGGCATTGAAAGAGCTAAGCAATAGCATGTGTATTCCGTTGTTCGATTTATCTGGCAGGAGGATTGATTGTGGCACGCAGAAAACCTTGCTGCACTGTTCTCGACAGCTGCGGCAGCTCACCAAGCTGTACGATGTAATTTTGACGAAATGCAAGCAGTACATTCCTAGCAAAGGTGAGACGTTTTTAAATGCAAATTTGGTTTCAATTTCCCACTAGCTTTTTGATTTTTTCTTAGTTTTAAAAAATCTTCAATCTCAACGAAACTCGATTCAACTGGCAGCCGATTATCAAGAAGTCGTCCAATGGTTACTGAATGTAGGGCTACTGCCAGAGGGGAACATCGACGGTGTAAACTTGTCGGACGAGTTTCTGCTGGTACCGTTTCCATATCAAGCGATTTGTTCCTACTATGCGTCTCAAAGAACCATGCTGCATGATAAACGTCCCGAGAAGGGAAATCCAGCGAGCGTAGAAGAGCTCAGTTGTAAATATTTATTCATCGATAACTTCATAGAACGTGAGTTTCCAAATGATGTTTTGAGAAAGATGTGGATCGAGAACAATTCCTCCGGTGTGTACCCGCCAAATTCGATGCAAAACCTGCTGAGAGCTTTGCTGGTGCCGAACATCAGTGCAGAGGTGAAATACGTTTTGCTGTGCTACACATTCATGGATATGACAGCCGTGCTCGGCGAAGGAAGGTAAGAATTATAGATTTTCTTCTATCGAAGTCACTTAGACGTCAACGCGAGGTTTAAATCATAGGTATTTCGCGTTTGAAAGTCACAAGAATGCAATCCCAATGTGCGTCAGAATCACAATTGCTGCACGCAATTAATAGAATGCAATGTTAGTAATTAATTCATTCAGTTGCTCTTTTAAACGATTTAACGTAACTTTGTTGCTATCAAATATGTTATTGATTTAAACGAAGTTAGTAGGTAGGGTTCGTTGCATTAGGATTAGGACCTTGCTCAGTGATGCGATCGTGGTTTTGGTATATTATATACTTTTCGAATACCTCCGGCATAGCGCGGGGATATTTAATGCATTTATATGCTAACTAAAATTTTCTGTAAGCAAAAACGGTCGTCACTAGGCCAGCGAGTCCCTTACATCACAGCAAACCATTATCAACAACGATCGTTCAAACCCGGTGACACGCAGCTATGGAGCTGTTCATTAACTACATAGGCCGATTTTGAGATGTTTTAGAATCCCCCTCCCCCCGCGTAGACAATCGTCCACACACATTTTTTTTTAATTTGTATGGGCCGTAGACATGCGCAAAACCACAGTTTGTCAGTCATTGATGAGATTTGATTTTTTATATATTTTGCCAAAACTGCCTATGGCACATTTTGGCTTCACGTTCCGTCATGCATCTGCACTCCACTCCACTCCAGATGGTACGCAATACCTTCCGTTAGAAAATACCAAGGACGCGTTGTTCCTCCCCGAGCATAGTTCAGTTCTCGTGACTGTAGAGAACCACCGGTCTAATCAGCGTCTTGTAGAGATAATCAACCTCGTACGGCGGCCTATTTTATTCGACCGGAGCGTCCTCCGGAGTCCAAAGTAGGCACGATTCCCTGCTATAATGCGTTTTTGAATTTTTCTTCTGGTATCATTTACGGTGGTCGCCAGTGAGCCCAAATACACAAACTCCTGTTCTATGCGTTGATGGATAGTCCAATCCGCCTACACACTAAGATTTTGTTTTCGTGTTCGGTAATTTTTACCGAAATCAGAACAGCTGAACGTTCGGTAAAACTTTGACCTTCATTTTCAAGTCAATTGAATTAAAAAAATAATTTAAATAAACATGTTCAACGTTGCTTAAACGATTAAATATTGTCATTTTAGTGTAGATTTAGTTTGAAAGTAACTGAAAAGCAATTGAATTAAATTGCATAAATTTTACCGAACAGTTCAGCAGTTCAGCTGTTCAGATTTCGGTAAAAATTACCGAAGTCGGCGAAAATTTCTAAGTGTGTAGCTTCAGCCTTCAGTGTGATGTACGTTTCCGTCATCGTCTCAAAGCTCTTCTTATCACACCTTCTGACGCAATGTTAATTAGCAGACATGAAAGTCTATCACCTTGTCGTAACCAGGCTTGCCAAAAGCTCCATCAAGAATCATCAATAAGCTGAGCTCCAGCATATTTTGATGATGAAATAATTTGCTCTCACGGATCTATACTTGATGCTCAAGCTGGGCTCTTGCCAACCCGCATCTTGGTGAGGGATGCGGAGCTCGTTCTCGTATGTACATCGACTCTGCCTGCCGAGCAGAAATTTTTACTTCGTTATGCGCTCGAGCAAAGCAGTAAACTTGGAGCTTCGTGATGTATTCGTAGAGAGCTTGGCTCTTGATGCCTTCTCCCAGCGCGCATGAATGAGTGATTTTGTATTGTATTCGAGAAAGAAGTGCACAACCAAGAAATAAAAAAAAAAAACATTATGGAACGTATGCATTCGCCAAAGTGGCAATTGTATTCATAGGGTAGCTGTCTATATTCTATTCTATATATTCGTGTTGAAAATAAATGGACTTGTTTTTGTTTGGTTCGACAACTATGCGAACAAAATAAACATATTTTGAAATAATTTTAGTAGGTATTTGAGTGCAGGGTAAAGCAAAATAAAACGGATTGCAAAGAAATGAAAATAAAAAAGATCTTCGGGCAGGGCATCTAAATCCCTGCTTATTTTGGGGTGCGATTAAGAGTGAGCTGTGGGTATTGGGGTCCTTGTTCGGGATGCGGGGACCCGTCGGGGTGAAATTGATACAGTGGGGTTTCGCCGGTTTTGTCAAGTTGGTTTCCGGATCCATATTCGGTTTTGCCACTTTCGGGCCGTTTTCTGTTAAGTTGAGCAAAGTAGGGGCAACTTTTTCCGAATGTAAACAAGAAGAAAATAAAAAGGCATGACACGCTAAAAACCGTTTACCCAAATCCTATATTGTTGAACTAAACATGCTTTTGAATTTAATTCAAACATAAAATATTTAGTTTAAAACATACTTTCAATTTACTTTGCATAATTCATATGTTTAGAGTTGCGTTTTGTTTTAAATTTTTTCTCACAAGATTTACACTTTAATTCACCATCTGCTGAATCTTCTAACTTGCTGAAGAACAGAGCCGTATCAAAATTTGATTTGTGTTTCTGCGACAACTTGCAACCAAGTGAAGGCTATGAATTCTCGATGAACATTTCAAATGGTCCTATCTGCTTTGATCGATTCTCTTCATCGAATTTCTCTTTTCATAACCACTGTTATGCAAACAAATTTCGCGCTAATTCAACCACATAGTTTGATAAAGGAGGTTCTTATCTAGCGTCAAAAACGTCAAATACAACAGGAAAAGGTTTTTCAGCTGAGTTATTGACGAAAGAGAAAGTCGATGAAGAGAATCGATCAATGCAGATAAGACCTTTTGAAATGTTCTCTAGAATTAATCGATTCAGACCTCACCTGATTTAAACAACGCTAGACCAACAATTGAAATAGGCGGAACAACAAAATGTAAACAATGGCTTAAAACATAAATTCTTCGAAAATCAAAGCACATCCAAACAATCTAACGCCATCATCTGATAGAGTATCATCAAATGGAAATTTTAGTTTACGTGTTAGTGTTTTGATTCTCAAGAAGTTTGTGTTTAAAGCCATTGCTTACGTTTGGTTGTTCTGCCTATTTCAATTGTTGGTCCAGAAAGGTTTCCGAGCTACCGTGTTTGCAGCGAGGGTAGCGAATTGAATGAATGAACATGTTAAAAGGCAACGGGAGAATACGGAGAATACGAAGACAGCACCAAGGGATAATCCATAAACGGAGTAATTAGTGCCTTTACTAGTTTTTCCCTCGTACATTCTAAATCAGAAATATAATTTCGTTTATCCACTCATAAAGCACTTAGCGGAAAAAGCGATCAAAGATTTTTGTGACTGAGTTTGAGTAACCCAAAAAGTGGTCCCCGAGTTAAAAAAAAATCATCAATCTCTAGAAATGTTACGTTTTCTGGGAATGATCCTATAGGCCATTGTATAATATTGAATGGAAGAACCGTGCATAAATCAAAGGCCGTGCGAGCTCTCTCCGAATACATAACGAAGCTCTATATTTACGGTTTCACCGAGTCCATCCCGAAGTTCAAAATGTTGTTTGGTAAGCAGAGCCGATGTAAATCACGCCTCACTCAAGAACGAACCCCGCATCACTCATCGTGACGCGTGTTTGTGGAAGTCCAGCTTGAGCATCGAGCTCTTTTGCGCTCTTTGGATTTGACACCATTGCTCTTTATATGTGAGGGATGAACTAGCTCACGATGAATGAGCATCTATACGGCATAATCTGAGTTCGAGGAGTTTAGGCAAGCCTGGTTATGGCCATAGATAAATACTGCTCGATAAAATGGATGAAGTGAATAAGGGCAACAATTGGGTAGTGTGTAATAATTGGCAAATCATCCTATTTTTACCTGTTAAAATATGTTAATTTTAACTGCTTACATGAAATTTGGGTGAAAACTACTGGAAAACTGGTAAGTTTTACGTGATACTTCGTTTTGTATAAAATGCTTTTCACGTTATTTGTACGTGAATGGAATAATAAAACGTATTGTTGATAATAATAATCGATAATTTGCGCAGAAGCGCCCATTGCTCTAAATATGATATCGCCCAATGCACAATGAATAAAAGGGAGTCGAGTTGTTGTGAACGAGAAAAACAAACGTGCTTTTTATTAGCCCTAGTTTCACTCCCGAATTCCCGAGTATTGTAGACATTTTTGGTCCTAATTTCGAACCGGATTACCCCCGGGAGTGTTCTCCGCGCGTAGTGGCCGGAAAAAGTTGAGAAGATCGTATTGATCCTGCGGGAAATGCGATTTCGTGTTCGCGCATGGCAAAGAGCTGCATCCGGACGCGATTTTCATTGTGTTTGAGGTTCCTAACCTCAATTCGTTCGCTTCCACAACGAGTGTGGAACGCATCGACTTTCGCGGAAGTCCGGTCTGTGGCAGAGTGAGAAGAAGCACCGACTTCCGTGAAAGCCGGTCGGACATTTTGTGTGAGTGAAAAAGCACCACCCTCCGTGGGACTGGTCGAACATTAGTGAGAGAAAGGCACCGGTTGGACTGGAAGCCGGTCGAACAGAGTGAGAAGTGAGAAGCTTGCACCGCTCGAAGCGCGGTCGAAGTGAGAAGAAAAAGTGTAAACAAAGTGAGCTGAGATGACCGAAGAAAATGAATTTTTGTATACACCGGTGGGAAGAGGTAGAGGAGGTGTTCTACATTCCCCGGTGGACGAGCAGAAGAAGAAACAAGAGCAACGTCGGCAGCAATCGGTGGCGGAAATGAAGATACAAGCTCTGATGGCTAGACGGGACGCCGTGGTTGCGAAGCTCCAGCGTGTAAAGGATATGTTGGGCCAGGCTGCGAACAACAGTGTTTACCATTTGGAAACGTATTTGCGACGTGTGGATTCGTGCTATGACGAATATAACACCATCCAGAACGAGGTGTACTCGGAGTTTCCCGACCAACGATTGCAGCAAGAGGAGTATTTCATCGATTTTGAAATCGGCTACGAGGAGCTACGAGTTGAACTTTGCCAGGCAATCGAAGGCCTACGGAAGCAGAACGATCCCACTAAGCAGGCAGTAGCAGAAATCGTCCAACCTTATCAGCAACCAAACGTTGTGAACCATGTACCCGGATTGCCAAACGTGCCCCTACCGGTTTTCGACGGAGCGTACGAGAAGTGGTACCGCTTCAAACAGCTGTTTGAGGATCTCATGCAAAAGCATCCTCTACTCTCGGATGCTACAAAGCTGCACTATCTGCAGCAGTGCCTGAAAGGGAAGGCAGAGAGCGTATTGAGTGACCAGATCGTCAACGAGAACAACTTTCAGATTGCCTGGAATGTTCTTGAGGAGCGCTTTGAAAATAAAAGGACCATTATCGACGTGCATGTTGGAGGATTGCTGAATTTGCGGAAGATGTCGAGGGAAAGTTCTGTCGAACTACGGCAGCTGGTCGACGATTGCAATCGGAACGTAGAGGCACTGAAATTTCATGCTCTACCGATGGAAGGAATGTCAGAACAACTTGTGATTTCACTCCTAACCTCCAAACTCGACAATGCGACCGTGGCCTTGTGGGAGAACAGCGTGAAACCGAAGGAACTTCCGAAATATAAGGAGACCCTTGAGTTCCTACAAAATCGTAGCTTCGTCCTTGAGCGTTGTGAGACGAAATTTAAGTGCAAGATGCTGGAATCGAGTAAGCCGAGGTCTCTGGTACCTGTAGCGAAACCCATGCAGAAGGTTCATGCAGTTCATCAAGCTGCTGATGATGAGTGTTCCATTTGCGACGGTTCCCATATTGCGATCAAGTGCGAAGTGTTGAAGCAGATGTCAATGTCCGATAGGATGACGAAGGTAAAGGAGCGGCATTTGTGTTTCAATTGCCTGAAACGTGGCCATCGAGTTGGACAATGCAAATCACGAGCCTGCACAGTTAGTGGATGCGGAAAGAGACATCACACTCTATTGCATTTTGAGGATGTTTCGTCGGAGCAACCGGTTCCTATTAGAACGGCGGTTGACCAGAAAGAGGCTCCACAGTCAGAACGCAGTGTCACGTCGAGTCCTGTTAGTTCCAACGTCAGCACAGTGATGTCGTCGCAAAGAGTCTGTGAGAAGCAAGTGCTGCTTTCAACAGCGATTGTAGAGCTACAAGATTCCAGTGGATCGTATCATCTGTGCCGTGCATTGTTGGACTCCGGCTCTCAGTCCAATTTTCTCACCGAGAGCATCGTCCGTCAACTACGACTGCAGCGTGAACGAGTTCGAGCTCCTGTAATTGGAATAAGTGGAGATAAGCGTGTTGTAACGCACCAAGCTGTTGCACGAGTGAAGTCAATGCAGCAGGATTCATCCTGGGCTCTCGAATTTCTGGTGGTTAAACAAGTTACTGGTTGCCTACCCTCTCGGAAGTTTGACGTTTCCCAGTGGCATATTTCTTCGGAAGTGTGTCTCGCAGATCCAAGATTCAACGTTCCAGCAAGGGTGGATATGCTCATAGGAGCTGAACTGTTTTTCGAGCTGCTGCTGACGGAGCGTCTGAAGGTCAAGGATTGTCAAGCTGTGCTGTGGAACACCAAGCTAGGATGGATCGTGAGCGGTGCATTTACGAGCATTCAGCGTACAGTAGCGGTATCCAATATAGCTCGCCTGGAATCATCGGAGTCGAACCTGGAAAAGTTGGTGCAGCGATTTTGGGATCAGGAGGAAGTCATGGAATCAGCGCAAGGCAACATGGAAGATCAGCAATGTTTGGAGCATTTCGCCAAGACCCACCGACGTGAAGAAGGCCGTTTCGTAGTGCGACTACCTTTTCGGGACAACTTGGATCAGCTTGGAGAATCACGTGCCATGGCGGAAAGGCGGTTCTATCAGTTAGAGAAGAAGCTGAACTTGAACGCCGACCTCAAGCAGCAGTATTCCGCCTTTATACGCGAGTATATAAGTTTGGGACACTGCGTCAAAGTCGAAGACATCGGTAGCACTGGATTCTACATACCACATCATGCTATCGTGAAGCCCTCGAGTTCGACAACCAAATTGCGTGTAGTCTTCGATGCGTCGGCACGATCGGATACCAACGTCTCTTTGAACGACGTGCTGATGATCGGACCTACGATTCAAGATACCATAGCAGCGATAGTGCTACGTTCCCGGAAGTACAAGTTTCTGTTCTCTGCGGACGTGATCAAGATGTTTCGGCAGGTGCGGATGGATGATAGAGATACGTGCTATTTGAAGGTGTTGTATCGAGAAGATCCACAGGCAAAGCTGGATGTTTTCGAGTTGAAGACCGTGACATACGGCACGTCATGTGCACCGTTCTGTGCGACCGCTTGCCTGAGGCAGCTCGCCATAGACGAAGAAGAGGAGTTCCCGCTTGGAGCCCGAGTGGCGAAAAAGGATTTTTATATGGACGACGTAATAACCGGAGCAGACAGTCTTGAAGAAGCATTGGAGTGCCAGTCGCAGCTCATTGCACTACTGCAACGGGGAGGCTTTGAGCTCCACAAGTGGTGCGCAAATGCTCCTGAACTGCTGCAACGTATTCCGGAGAAGCACAGGGAGCAGCAAGTAAGAATTGAAGACCAAGAGTTCAACGATGTAATAAAGACCCTGGGACTCCTGTGGGATCCGTCGGCTGACGTGTTCCTCTTTCGGATGCAGAGCAACAGTGAATCTCCAGAAAACTACACGAAGCGGATCGTACTGTCAGATACTGCGAAGATATTTGACCCCCTTGGTCTACTGGAGCCGGTCACGGTATTAGCGAAGCTTTTCATTCAGCAGCTGTGGTCGTTGGAGTTGAATTGGGATGATCCCCTTCCTACTGAGCTAGAGGCAGCATGGAGGCGGTTCAAGGATCAACTGCAGCAAATCAACGAGATCAGAGTCCCACGCAGAATAGTAGCAGCTGATGCCGAATCGTTCGAGGTGCACGGGTTCTCGGATGCTAGTAAGAAGGCTTATGGAGCTTGTGTGTACTTGCGGAGCTTGAAAAGCGGCGGTACCTCTGAAATCCATCTACTCAGCAGCAAGACTCGTGTAACCCCATTGCCTACTAAACCTGGGAGCAAAAAAGCAAGAAGGCCCTATACTGCACCAAGAGCTGAGCTATGCGGCGCCCTCCTGTTGTCACGGCTTGTGACGAGTGTGTTGAAGGCTATCGATATGGAGGTCGATAAGGTAGTTTTGTGGTGTGACTCCCAAATCGTCTTGTGTTGGCTCAATAAGTCGCATGCCAGTCTGGAAGTCTTCGTAGGCAGCAGAGTTCGAGAGATTAATCAATTGACGCATGAGTACGAGTGGCGCTACGTCAGCACGAACCACAATCCCGCTGATTTGGCTTCCCGAGGAGTTACACCATCGGATCTACAGCATTCGAACCTCTGGTGGAACGGTCCTGTGATGCTCCAGCGGAATGAAGATTGTTACGTGCCTCCCGAACCACCCACATTCAGCCACGAGGAACTGGAGTTGAAGAGTCCCATTTATTGCGAAGTAGTCGTCTGCACTGAACCGTACGAGCTGCTAACAAGGTACAGCAGCTTCAGAAAACTGCAGAGAGTTGTTGCCTACCTGTACCGATTCGCAAACAACTGCCGGATGAAGGAGAAGGTCCAACGAACAACTGGGCCTCTTAAGGTGTCTGAACTGCGAAGTGCTACGTCGAAGATCATCTGGAAGATACAGCGGGAAGAGTTTGCCGATGAACTAAGCATGCTGCAGAATAACAAGACAAAGAAGAGTAAGCTGCTACAATTAGCACCGTTTCTTGACACCGACGGTTTGCTGAGAGTTGGTGGTCGACTGAAGCATGCAAAGGTTCCGTTTCAACGAAAACATCAGCTACTGCTTCCATCCGGTCATCATGTCACGAGAATACTGATTGAGTCGCTGCATAAGGAACATTTGCACGTGGGACAGCAAGGACTGCTCGCCATCGTTCGGCACCGTTACTGGCCGATTAGAGGTAAGAACGTTGTGCGTCAAGTTGTGAAGAGGTGTGTGCGATGTTTCAGGATGAAGCCTCCAGAAATTCAGCAGTTCATGGGAAACTTGCCGGATTACCGTGTTACGCCCGCTCCGGCATTTGCTAGAACCGGAATTGATTATGCAGGTCCCATTTACATCAAGCAAGGTCGTCGCCAGAGTCGCGTGAAGGCATATGTCGCGCTCTTCGTTTGTATGTGCACAAAAGCCGTACATTTGGAGGTGGCCTCTGACCTTACAACAGAAGCATTTCTGGCTGTCTTGCAGCGGTTTGTCGGCAGGAGAGGTACACTCGAGCAGCTTCATTCGGATAACGCTACAAATTTCCGTGGAGCCAAGTCCGAGTTGGGAGAGCTGTACGAACTTTTTAAAGCGCAGCAGACTACCATGAAAATCAACCAATTCTGTGAGGTGAAAGAGATACAGTGGTCTTTCATTCCGCCCCGCTCTCCGAACTTCGGCGGGATCTGGGAGGCTGGAGTGAAGGCAGCCAAATCATTACTGAAGAAGGTGCTATGCGAAACATCGTTGACGTACGAAGAGTTAACAACAGTGGTCGTACAGATTGAGGCCATACTCAATTCGCGGCCGATGACTCAGTTGACGAGCGATCCGAATGATTTGACTGCATTGACCCCAGCTCACTTTTTGGTGGGCCGCGAGCTCACTGCGCCTCCTGAACCGAGCTATGATGAAGTTAGAGTTTCGTCGCTATCCCGTTGGCAATATCTCCGAAGGCAGAAGCAGGTGTTTTGGGCGAGATGGTCATCGGAATACCTCAATGAACTTCAGCCTAGAGGTAAATGGTACAAGGAGAAGTTGATCATCAAACCGGGAATGCTGGTGGTCTTGCGAGAGGAGAACATGGCACCGCAGCAATGGCGAATGGGTCGGATTGTGCAGACTCACCCCGGCTCAGACAACATCGTTCGAGTAGTCAGCATACAGACAGCAAACGGCGAAGTGAAGAGAGCGATTGGAAGGATCGCCGTTTTGCCTATTGAAGACAGCTCCATCTAGGGGTTTGGTTGGACACTGCGTGCCAACTGGGGGGAAGATGTTGATAATAATAATCGATAATTTGCGCAGAAGCGCCCATTGCTCTAAATATGATATCGCCCAATGCACAATGAATAAAAGGGAGTCGAGTTGTTGTGAACGAGAAAAACAAACGTGCTTTTTATTAGCCCTAGTTTCACTCCCGAATTCCCGAGTATTGTAGACACGTATATATAGAAGCAGTCAATTTCGTGCAAATTTATCGGGTAGATATAAATTACACGTGTTATAATATCTGCTCATACAATTTGCAAATTATTGATCATTATGAGATAGAAATTAGTGTTTAATTCAGAGGAAACATGTCAGAAGGGTCTAACTCGAAACGTAAATAATGACTTGGATCGTCAGTTTCTTACGAATGACAACACACCTACTCAAACTAACTAAATCATCTGACAGAGCAATGTTTGTTCTATGAGCTGGTTTAGTCAGATTTCGTGGGTGTGTGGTCATTCAAGAGAAATCGACGTTCAAAGTCATTGTTTATGTTTCGAGTTATACCCTTCTGACATGTTTCCCCTGAATTTCTGACAAAATATTAACAACTGCTAGCAGACTCAAAATCCAGATGCCACCCAGAACCTATAAAAATAGAAAAAGGCACAGTTAGCTACATTGTATAATCATAAATACAAATTAATGTAAAAGAATCAAATTAACGTCCAATATTTGCAACAAGCTGCTGTGAAATTTTAAATCTTTAAGGAGTTCTTCCACTCCCACTCCGAGCGGGTGACGCTTTTGTATTTTTTTTGCATACCTTAAAATCACGTAAATAATCTCGTTTCGCGGAAATATTGAAGTCCCAAACACACTAACACAAATACACTAAATCTGTTTACGTGAATATACGGTCGACTTTACAAACATTTTTAGTGAACATGACGTGTAATACAGGTCAAAGATTTTTTAGAGTTTAAGTGTGCCAGTTTTTTGGTGCTATACCCTAATAAACAAATACAATAAACGAACGATAACCCTGAGGGTTGAACTATCCCACAAATGATTTGGACGAAACCCCGAATACGTCGTTAAGCTCTTCCTTATGGTTATTTTTTTTATTGGGGTAATGCCCGTGCAATTGACAGTCATTTTATTTGCGTAGATATTAGGTACCTACATACCAAGCAAAATATTTGCTAAAGTGTTAAATAATGCTGTTATTCCCACTTACTTTCGCCTCAGTGTAATATTTCATTTTCTTGCTCTCCTTAGGTATGGTGGTATTGTCCAGAACTTGATCAAGTTTCCCGCGGTGTTCAAGCTTAGTTCAGCACTGATCAAACGCACCCAGGCATTCTGGTTCCTGGATCACGGGCACATCGATGTAAGTATTTAGGCACTTGAAGAGTATTCTATGATAATGATCATATGGTGCTTCCCATTTCAGGGCGCTATCGAAGAACTGCTATCACCAATGTCCCAAAGCGAGCAGTTTCCTCACTGGCAGCGGGAATTTCTCATTTCTACCTTATTGCGGTACGATGCAGCACATTTGGCGCTTCGGGCTCTTCGTGTACCTGGAATGCCGATATCTCCCTTTCTTGAGCTGAAAACATTACTAGAGAACAATCTTATTTCGGAAGCTTTCAAGTTACAACGCTCGAAGCATGATAGAAACTTGCTCAGGTGCTTTTTCGAAGGGACACTGAAATCTGCAAAATACGAAGTGCTGCTAGATCTGGCCATGTCGGAAGACGAAACACGGACATTGAGGGAGTATTTGACAACGACTCAACAGGCAATGGCCGACAATGTACATTTCATACATCTGCTACAAAAGTTGGATTTCGTTGAAGCGGTGCATATGGTAGATAGATTGGGAAGGAAACGTACCTCTGAATACAACTTGGAAGCACCGAAAGAAGCACTCACTCTATACCATGCAGCATTGGAACCAACGACGCAGCATTTATCTTATTTGGCATACGCAGAGCAAAAAGATCTGAAACCATCGAAATCCTCATACGCCGAACCGCTTAGCTCGCGATTGATTCGAAGCCGGGCTGATTTTCGCAATCGCATCTACCATAAATCGATTCTAGCGATCAAAGAAGCAGCAGCACCATTGGACCATGTTCAACCTTTCCTCGAAAAACCTGGCCTGGGTATGTTCCAGTTTCATACCCAAACCAAAAGTAGTAATGTGTGTTATCCAATTAAGCTTGTTGCAAAGGTTTCCAAAAGAAAGCTGGATGATGATCTCACCGGAACCAAAGATAAGGGAGCAGACATCTTCATTGATTACGAAAAACCTACCAAGCGTAGGAAGATTGAATCTGAAAATCCGTACTCGTTTGTAGCTCCTAAAAGTGTGCTCACAGAGTTTAGACCCATGAAACCATGGTTCAAATTCAGTAGCCGCAACTCCGAATGTAGTTCAGGTAAATCGTTTAGTCGTTCCCCATCAGCTCAACTTTCGACTCCAGTGGTAAAGAAGATGGCCAATTACAATCCACCATCACCGGAAAGTGTAAGTTCATACACACCGCATGGTATTCTCAAATCAACGGCTTCGGTTCAAAGCTTCTTTAATCGGAAAAGCATTTCTCCTACGCCGATAAGTTTGCCAGTGCACCGAGTTAGTGATGGAGAAGAGAAGATTCTTAGATTTGACCTTCCTGAGTCACCACAAGCAGAGAAAGCAGAACCAAGTTTCGTTACGGCATCCGCACAGCATGAGCTTCAAAATGAGTCCATGGTGTCGAATGATGAGTTTTTCTCACCCGAGGCATCAGTTGCTACTCTGGACGATGAGGACATGAAGAATATTTTTTCCTCTGGACCGAAAGGCCGTCGATCAATCCATAGCCGTTCGCGATCGGCAAGTCCTGTCGAAAACAACATCGCCATTATCATTGAAGATGTCGACGATGATTCTTCCAGCAAACAAGCCGGAAGTCAGTTGGAAGAATCCATGGATTTTGGTGAGATGGTTTCAGACGAAGCTTCCACACCAACAATGCCGATTCTGACTGGACCGAGTGCTGGGAAATCATTGGAGCGGTTGGTATTAGAGGCAAATATTCGCAAAGCACTTGTTGCTGATATGGCAGCTGCGATGTCGGAAGCTGAAGCGAAAACGGTTGAAGAAGATACTAATGTAGCCGATGATCAACAGAATATTCTTTCTGCTGGACCCCAAAGTCGAAGGTCAGTTCATAGTTATTCGCGATCGGTGACTCCTGACGAAAACAGCATCGCCATAATCATTGAAGACGTCGACGATGATTCTTCCGCCAAGCAGGTGGAAAGTCAGTTGGTCTTACCAATGGAATTCGGTGATACACTTTCAGACGAACATCGTATGCAAGCGTTGCCATCGAAATTGAGTGAATCGATTGCCGGGAAATCATTAGAGCGGTTAGAATTGGAGGCCAACACTCGTAAAGCGGTTGTTGCTGAAATAGCAGCTGATGTTGCGGAATCAGAAATTGCTGACATAGATTCGTTGTTACCTGAGAACGACGACGGACGCCAAGACGAACCGGCCTTAGTGATATGCGGTACTGCAGAATCAGAGGAAGTATATTTTCTCGAAGTGGGGCAGGGTACCGCTACTGAAGGATTGTATACTGATAGTAAAGTTACCTATGGATCCGTTAGTGATCCGGCAATCATATTAGATGAAGATGATGATGACGTGGAGGAGATGCGTGCAGAATCCGAGGACTCGAATCCGGAGTAAGTATGATGATCTATTTTCATTGCATTAGTCCTGTTTATAACAATTAGAGACTTAAGAAGGGTTTTTGGTTGTTTTAAGATTTTTGAAAAAGGTATTCCCCCCCCCCCCTCCGCCACCACTGGCAAAAAGAGATGATCACCGACACGCTAAAATACCAACGATGTGTTTGAAACAGTTCTACCGATTTTTACCGTACTCCAGTTGTTATTTGAAGGAAGGCATCCAGTCGTAGGTTTGTAAATTGCAGCTATTGTTACCTCTACCACGGTATGTGCTCCTGTCATCGTCGACTTGACGATCTCGAGGGGACACGGGTAGGGTAGGTGCTGCTACTGTACCTTTCGACCAATGACAGTAATTGATGGTATGCTCCCATCCAGAGTTATGTACTTTGACTATCCTTCTCCAACGGGGGAGTTTGGTAAAGAGAGATGATCAAACCGATTTGTACCTTCCTACAGTTGTCTTTGCTCGCTTTCTACTCTCTATATGCAATTTTCACACTGCCGTACTCTGACGGAACTATCAATTCTATACTTTCATCTCCTCATCTATCGTATAAAAATTACCACTTTAGTCTGTTATTTGAAATTAGCATCTTCAACTATGTAAATCGTTGACTTCACGCAGAAGTAATACTAAACATATAGTCAAAGTGTACAATATTGTTTGTTTGTGTTTGAAAATCCCCGAACGATTGATGATCGTATGTCGAATGGGTTCAGCCCATTTACTGAGTACGTTACTCATTTTAATCGAATCGCGGTACGCCACAATAATGAAAAAGATGTCATTGACAAATAGAATAAATGAAAGGTGTCCTAAATGTGAGCCTTGAGGAACTCCCGACCGTCAACCAGGTAAACCGGGGAAAAGTCGAGATTTTATTTTCACCAGGAAAAACCGGGAAAAAACTCGGGAATTCGAATAAATCCACCAAAAAATTAATCTCGTTGCAATAAGTTCTGAATTCACATAGGTGGCACGACATGTTCTAATAAATCACATATAATAGTTTATAAATTTAAGCAGATCAAAACTAATAATTTCGAATTTGCTTCCATTACACATTGGTATTGATTTGGAGATAAGAATTGTATTTTCTTAAACAATAAAATTAATGCAAATGGTTCAGATGAACCTCATTTGCTGATTTTATGCATATCGTGCAGTCTTCAATCTATAATTTTCCAGTTCGCACTAGTTGAGAATGTTTTTCATATTCCTTCAGTTTCTCGCCAGTTTCGTTCTACTACTGTCAGCTCCGAGTCAAGGGGATCTGCTTGGTAGAATTAACACTTGTTCAGCTATTTTGCTGCTAGTCCGAGTTAATGAATTAATCCATAATTGCATTCAATCAAAATATATTAAAATGCGTCTTTTGCAACCACGTCGTTTTAGATACATAGATCAGTGCTATTAATTTTCATATCATTCGATTGAAGATCAACCAATACAACCATTCAATCAATTCTGTGAAAACGAATGCTCACATGCCCATCATTTGAAGAGCTCCTTTCTCATTCGAACCACAGTCACTAATCACTCATAAGCATAGATGTTATAATTATGCGTAAATAAGGAAGTTGATAATTCTTTGTCACACGCAAGCTTGCAGCTAAAATTTAAATAATATAAACTGTCTGAAAAATAATGGAATTTTAAAATGGAAATTTTCTTGCCATCCTGCCTATCGCATGTTCACTTTTCAAAAATGCTGATTGTGATTCTCTGAGAGTGAAATTGAAAGGTTTTACGTGTCAAACACATGCTTTACAACTTGTTCTTATAACTTTGACCTTCCTATAATATGACCTATTGAAATGTTCATCTAGGGTTTCAGAATCTACATACCTAAAGGAGTTACAATTTACAAAATATTACAGATCACATACCGAGGAAGACTTGGATCTTGCTGTAGAGGAAGCATTCGTTGAAGAAGATAACATAGAAATCGAATCAGACGTCGAAGAAGTTCTCGAAGACGATGTCGACAACAGTGAAGCATCCGATAGCTCAGCCATTGACGAAGTTATCAATATATCAAGTGGGTCTGAAAGTAAGAACGATGCAAGTGACAGTGATGATGAATCATCGTCGTCATCATCGTCATCATCCTCGGATGACAAAGGAGATCCAACAGAGAAAAAGTCTGCCGTCGAACGAACTTACTCTGATACGGAACCAGCCAGCAATAACAGGCAATATGCCGATTTCTATTCAGATACTGTTCCAGAACTTTTAATGAATCAGGGTAAGGCTGAAGCTGAACCTGAAACTAAAAATGAAGAGTCATGTGATGTACAAGTTTCAACAACCACTTCATCTACATTGCACATTGGCAGTGCTTCCGGTGTGCGAGAACAACAACCGCAAGCCGAAGCGTCTATTCGTAATAGCAATAATGAGGAAAACGATAACAGTAAAGGTCACCAAGCCGAAGATTTATCTTTGCAACAAGAAGAAATAGTTGATGAAGGCGAAGCTCGTGAACAAACACCAGAAAGTTCGGTGAGTCGAGCAAGGGATCTATCTGTAACAGGAAACGAACGCCAAGAACCAGTGCCCTTGAGTGCCGAAATCAAACTGGTTTCGCCCACAAGAGAGGAATCGTTCAAGCACACCACTAGTGAAGATAAGTTCCTCGGACCACCGAAAAAAGCCCATGAAGTCGATGTCCCTGCTATGAATCTTTCCGTGAAGCCTGATGTAGCACATGAAGCGAACAGAAAGAATAGTAAAAGCGACGAGAGTGATGACTCTGCTGCACTTAATTTATCCACCGGGCAGATTATCGAAAGACCCCAAGTAGATGAAGAGATATCGGAATCAGAGACGGCAGATGTTGAAGAGCAGGCTCAACTGAAAGCAGAGACAAGTGGCCTATCACAGAAACAACTGGAAGCTAATGTTGACGACCCCATGGAGGGTACCAGTTCCCGAGTAATCCAGCTAAAGTCCTCAGAGGTCAGTAGTGAGCAAGATGACACACAGGAAATGTCCAGTGTAATAGGAACACCCGATAAGCAGGCCAATTCAAAGGAGAAGACAAGTGAAACACCAGCATCTAGCGAACTCCCTTCAAAAGTGTCATCAAAATCTCCGGATAGTGAAGTGAACACAGCATCAAGAAGAACGAGGAAAATGTCAACAGGAAGTGTGGATACTTCGACTCCCAGAAGCTCTATCAAGACTAGACGAATGTCTGCCATAGAACAACTTGAACAGACGCCAACAAAGCGTGCTACTAGAGCATCTTCGCTGGCTCCTGAGGGTAGGTCTCCGGAAACTGTATCCGTAAAAAGTAATAAACATTCCTCGATGACAAACCTTTCCACACCTGACAATTCGGCGACACCTAGACGGTCGACAAGAGCGTCATCTTTAGCCAAGGAAGTACTAACGAAAACTCCCTCGCGGAAAAAACGTTGCACATCGGAAACATCTACGGATGTAATGGGATCTAAAAACGTATCACCCGAAGAGGCAAACGATAGCATCGTTGACGATAACAAATCAGAAGTTTCTAATGCCAGCACCAGCAGCCGTCGAAGTACTCGCCGCTTAACAGCAGCCAGAAAATTACCTCTCCAATCGACTATATCAGAAGAGTCCACAGAAGGCGCTTCTCCGAAACAATTGAAATCCTCATCGTCAAAGGTCGCGGAGGAATCATTTGCAGAGTACACTACAAACCGTCGGCTCACTCGCCATCAATCGGCAATAATAGAAAAATCACTAGATATCGTTCGTAAACTAAATACATCGTCCGAAGACGCTGCTAGTCCGTCAATGTCACATGAAGAGGCAGATAGTGAGTCGGAATCCGTAGTGTCCAACATTAGCAACGTATCGAAAAGATCAACGCGTTCGAAGACTAGCCAACGATCCACGGGAAAACCTTCAAGTCTCCGGGACAAAGCTAAACCGGCAGCTAGTGCTAGTGGACGGTCCACGAGATCGTCTGCCTCGAAGCGGGACAACAGCGACGCCGAGAGTGTTGACACAGATGCAGCAGATAGTCCAACGAAGAAAGGCAAGCTGGAAACGATCACTGAGGAAGAAGGTGAGTTGTATATACCTTTTAAAAATCGTCTTTTAGTTACATTTTTTCTTCCACCAGATGAATCACTTACAAAAGGTCGACGTCGTGGAAGACGTAGAAACGTTTAGCGTTCGTATTAAGTAGGATAACAGCTTACCATAGCATTTCTACCGGTGTAGGTATGTAAATCCGTGCAGATTAGATCTTTTCTTCTTAGAAGTAACGCATTTTCTTTGTGGTATTCATTGTATCTGTCGTAGATTAATAAATGCGTTTATTTCAATTGATTGTCGTTTGCAATTGAAAGAAAAGCCTTATGCGTCGGTAAGAGATAAACTTTAATCAGCACAAAAAAAAAACTTTATAAAAAACGTATGCGTAATTTTTATTTCATTCGGTTTTCTAGGCTCCATGCTTTCTCAATATTTTGCCATAATTCTGTTTTTGCGATTTTTTATCGTCCGTATTTCGTGTGTTACAGGTTGGTTGTCTCAATGGACACCCATATGATCTGATCTTAAATTTTCTTTATTTTTGAGGTGAAATGACTATAAAAATACTAATGAGATGTAGATTCGTTTCGTCTTGTTCTTCTGTAAAATCCACGTTGTATTATGTCAAAATCTCTATCGACTTCCTGGTGGTAGAACTAACTCGCACTAAATAGTGCGAACTGTTTCAACCACATCGCATTCGGTTGTGTTTCGGTTGAATGAACACCAACACGAGCAACACAAACTAGGTTTAATCTGGGTACTGCGGAGACGATCGATTTTGTTTTGCAAGCCAATGAAAAACTGCTTGAAAATTTTCTCAAGTTTAAACCTTTTGCTCTTTCTCAGAGTTCAGTCGAAGCACAACCGAAGTTACAGACGACTAACTGGCGAGGAAATAAATTAAAATAATGTGGTTCGCTGTAATAGAATTTTCTTATAAGCTCGTGCCACCAGTCACCAGGGTTGGGCTAGTATCATAGAGGTAACTATAAGACTAGAAGGTACCGAAGAAACGTGTTCAACTTTTTGGCTCAGCTCTGGTACTCTCTTCGGTCCCAATCTAATCGATGCACCCCTCGAAACATAGGAAAACTCACGAACACCTAATTTTATCTGTCTAATTTCCATAGGGAATCAAAACAAACATAGTGTAGTACTAGAATTTCGACTAGAATGGGGTACGTTATTCGATTTGCTTGGCCAATTGTCGCTTTGCATGATCATTGGCAGGCCCCACGTTTCAAAAACCTTTGACAGAGCTGCATTAGTGCACTTTGCATCTATGGATCTTACTTCCACGACTGCCAAGAATCTCGAGTAAGTGTCAATCACAATCATAAATTCACCGGAGCCACATCCGCGCACTGTAAGGAAATCTATCTGCAAGATTTCCCACGGTCCATCAGGAAGAGATCGACTTGAAAGAGGAATCGGAGGGTTTCGTCTCGTAATAATCAAACACGTCTCGCACGATTTAACGAACTGTTCAACTGCACTGCTAATACCAGGCCACCAAAAGTATTCGGGAATAATGTTTTTCATTGCAGCTATGCCCAAATGTCCCTGATGTGTTGATTCCAAGGCGCTGTTCCGTAAGTTTTTTGGAAGTACTATTTTATGGTTTTTGAACACTGTCGATCCCAGGCAGCGAAAGTCGAGTTTATGTGGTTCATATTGGCGCAGAGACCTCGGCCATTTGTTAAATATCATCGCTTGTCGAACTGAAGAGAGCTCATTGTCATTTTCTGAAGCTATTTCAATGTCACTCCAAGAGATATCCATCAAACCTGCATCGAGAGCATAAAGTAGGTGTTTCTCGTCACTCTCATCGAAGGGCGCATCTATTTGTGCTTTGTCGATCAGCCTAGATAAGGCATCCGCCACATTTAAATGGACCGGAACTCGCTTCATTGTAAAATCGAAAGGTTGAAGCCTCAACGCCCATGCTTCAGCCCTAGATATAGCACGTTTGCTAGCCTTTCTTCACTCGCCAAAGATGAATTCATTCGCTACGGAATCGGTCCGAATGGTAAAAGATTTACTCGTTAAATAAAAAGAAAACCTCTCTACTCCCCACACAATGGCCAAAGCCTCCTTTTGAGCCTGCAGGTACTTCTTCTCCGAGTCTGTCAAAGCTTTTGAAGCGCATCAAATAATTCTAGGCATGCCGTCTTGATCGTATTGAACTAATACTGCACCAAGTCCAACGGGAGACGCATCTACAAAAAAATCGACTAGACTAGAAGGTCCCGAAATAACGTGCTCGACTTTTTGGCTCAGCTCTGGTACTCTCTTCGGTCCCAACCTAATCGATTCACCCCTCGAAACATAGGAAAAACCAATAACACCTCATTTTATCTGTCAAACTTTCATAGCAAATCAAAACAAACATTGCGTAGTACTAGCATTTCGACTAGAATGGGGTACGTTAATCGTTTGCTTGGTACCAATAGGCTAGTCAAGTAGTGAGCCAGTTTAAATCGTTAGTTTCGTATTGATTGTTGATATTAGTATATATGTTTCTTGATGGAGGCTTTTCATGATCATACGTAAGAATTACGGGTTCAACATTAAACTTTGGAAATTCGTTAGCGCCAGACATCGAACAAATTTCTCCAGGAAGCGGGTTGAAATCGTTAAATACTTGTATTTATGACGGGTACACCCAGCCCAACTTGAAGGACACAATATCTAATTGCTGTGCTTCTACCCAAAAGGGATTTTGCGTGATCAACCGCGTAAAACTTTTCCACCAATTGAGGTCGATCATCGGAAATGAAAAGTTCTGCGACGAATGTCCCCAGCACTTGGACATCGTGATCAGTAGCGTAAGCTTTTGGCTTATCTGAACCTTGTCTCACGTTAAAAACCTCTGCCTTAAAACGATCGTTGTTCGTCAATTCTCGGAAAATGTCTCTATTGACTGTATTCACCTCCGCCCCCGAATCTATCAAGAATTGAATGGGTAGGCCTGCTATGTAACCCCGAATGTATGTCTCAGAATCAGTACGTCCATGGGATCCAGGTAGACAATTGACAGCTTCCTCCGTTGCCTGAAACAACGGAAGGAAACAAATAATCTTAGGTATTTTCAGATTATTCCATTAAACTTGGTTAAGGAGTTAACCAGCTAACTTCATTACAATAACTACTATTTTATAAAATAGTATTTTGCAATGTTTTATTTATCATCAATTAAAAATCAGTTGAAAAATATAATAACAAAACAAAAAAAAAATCGAATTCACAGGACGTTTTGATATATAAAATAAGGCATTTGAAGTATAAATCAACTATGCTTTAGTCGATTCAGAAAATGTTAGCAAGAATGTTATAAAACTTATTTCGTAGAAGGGAAACTTACGGTTTGTCTCCTCCACTAGCTCTTCCTCCGAAAGCATTGCGACCTTCTTTGGTGCCGGTCCTTCCTGCGGATCATTGTCGATTGTAGACTTGCACTTCTGTGGAACTCTTGATGCAAGTGCATGCTCGTGCGATGTATCCCTTGTGTAGGCAATCTCGACAAACCTTCTCCGATATTGGGCAGCTGGAATGCGGGTGAAATCTGCTGAGACACCACCAGCATGGATTTTGCCTTGTGTTCAAAGTTCCATCTCTGCGAAACAGATCCCGATTTCCGCCTAGCTGTTGATTGTTTGGCAATCTGTCCTGACTTCTGTATGTATTCATGGCTTCGTAGGTCGCACTAGCGCGATCATTCCCAAAACGAGGATTATGATCTCGATTAGATGCCGACGGGTGACCAGTAGAAACAACTGCAACCTGAGCCTGATGAGGATGACGGGACTTGGCGAATAACTCCTCAATTCAAATAACCGATCTCAAAAGCTCGAACTTTCTCCAGTAACTCTGGAATAGTTCCACCTTTCCGAAGAATTTTCCGACCCATTGTACGTACCTTTAAATTCAGAGCATGGCTCTGAATGACATCTGCAACGTTTTCCAAAAACTGATCTCCAGCGAAATTGCACAGCTTTGCAGAGTTAATAACTCGTTGCACGTATTGGAAATGCGTTTCGTTAGCGCTTTGGGTCAGAACGGAGTTTCTGGCGCTGAAGCAAACAATAGTCCCATGATCCGCAATGATCCACCAATCTTTGGATAGCGTTCGAATATGGGGCAACCTCTGCGCTTGGGTTGCTGGGTGAAGACACGGTTGCTTCTAAGATGTCAAGGAGGTTCGTCCCTGCTTTAATCCTGAAGATGCTCATCTTCGTTTCTGCATCCATCGCCCCCACTAGCTTCATCGACGCTTCCAACAAATCTCTCCAGTTTCCAAACGATCTTCTGTCTATTTCGTCTTCGCCGTCAGTTGGTTTACTCTGCTATGTTCAGCGACGCGAATGATAAGTTGGTCATAGTGGCCGAAAGCGATTCATTTCCACCGAATCGAATACCTTCTCTTTTTGCTTTTTCCTTTCTTAGGCTCTGAACCATTTGGTGGATTATTTTAACTTTTGGTTAAAATTTGACAGATGGAAAGTTATCGATTAACCCTGCTATCCGAGCGTGGTTACTTCTGACAGACAAGAAGTTAAATTTTGACAACCTTGGCTAAGTTCTGCTCGAAAACCGGTCGATCGACAGCACGGGGATTTTCGAACATAGAAAATAACTTTCGAAATGTCACTTTTAACCACGAGTTAAATTTAACTCGGCAAATGGTTCACAGCCTTAGGCTCTGAACCATTTGGTGGATTATTTTAACTTTTGGTTAAAATTTGACAGATGGAAAGTTATCGATGAACCCTGCTATCCGAGCATGGTTATTTCTGACAGACAAGAAGTTAAATTTTGACAACCGTGGCTCGAAAACCGGCCGATCGACAGCACGGGGATTTTCGAACATAGCAAATAACTTTCAAAATGTCACTTTTAACCACGAGTTTAATTTAACTCGCCAAATGGTTCACAGCCTTAGTTTCGTTGTCAGCGTCGCGTTTCGTCTTCGCTCTCCACTAGAGATGGCCATTCGCCATTAGTATCCTCTGATGGAGAACTAAAACGATAGCCAAAAAGAATGCCATATTCAAAACACAGCAACAACATTGGCGAGTCTACTTTATGTATGTATATCAGGGGAAATGCAACTTAAATTCAAGACCTATTCCAAGACTGGATTTTTTTTTAAGGTCTAGCGAAAATTCAGGGACACATTTTACCCATAAAAAGGCAGTTGACCCTATCGGATCAGGCGTTTAATAAGACTTCCACTTATTAACTCAACAACCCATTCCAAGACTGGATTTTTTCTTAAAGTCTACTGAGAATTCTACTCAGACACGCATTTTGCCAATACAAGGACATTTTACTCTATTAGATCACGCGTTCAACACGACTTCCACTTATTGACGCACCAACCTACTCCAAGGCTGTTTTATTTTAAACTACCGAGAATTCCGCTCAGACGTATCATGCCAAACAGGGAGCATTTGACCCTATTGGATAACGCGTTCAATTAAACTTCCGCTTAGCGACACACCAACCTATTCCAAGGCTGGATTTATTCTCTTAATGCAGCGCTTCGGTTCTCCTCGACGGCGCTATTGTCGTGATTTTCGCCATTTGGAAATGGACCATAATCCCTGCGCAGCACTTCACCTTTCAAGATCTTTTTCAAAACAATAAATTGTCTAAATTTTCAATAGCGACCAAAAATATCCATTTGTACCGTCCCAATGACGCGTTCATCTAGATAAAATTGATAAATAGCAGATTTTAAGGGATGGAACCAATCTTAGAGCCATTTCCCTTATATGTTTAAAAAATGAAATGGTTTAAACTTTCGGGAAATTTGACTCCTATATTCCTATAGAAATGTGATCTAATTTCAATAGAAACTCTGAGAAACAAAACTGTTAAAACGTTCATACCTAGCGGCGCCGATGGTGAAGTGGTAAGCGTGATTACCTCTCATCCCAGCAGGCCTGAGTTCAATCCCAGTCGGCGCCACCGGGATGTTCTGAGACATAACATCTCTGATCACGCCTTTCTTCGCAAGGGAAGTAAAGCCGTTGGTCCCCGGTTCATGAGTTGATGGGTCGATTGGTAGGGTCCAGGTGTAGGAGCTGCCTCACTGGCGTCGGTAGCATTGGTGCTCAGCACGGAAAACAAGATCGACGGAAAACAAATCAAAGGAAAAAAAAACGTTCAAAATTCTTTCAATTTAAATTAATTCTTTCAATTTAAATTAAATTTAGGTAGGCGCATACATAATGCAGCCGAATCCTAAGTATTTAGTTTTTAACGCTTGTTTTGCAAAATGGCTTTCCGGGGCGGGATGTTGTTCCTCCACTGTTTACACGGATGATGGAGTTTGGCGTCACACTCCGTCAACCATTTAAAACAGCGAGAGTACGAAAGAGACGACGAATTCACATACAATAATTATGTCACGCTAAATCGAGGAAACACCCTATTGTCGCATTTTTGCTATACCTGATACATTGCTTGTAACAAAATCTTAGACCCTCCCCCCCCCATAGCGTGACATAATATATGCATCAACCCATTGTTTATGCAACAAATACAAATAAACAATAGATCAAGAGCAAATTTTCATAATGTCGTAAGTAACATTCGCACCAATCCGAGAAAAATAAAGTTTTGTTTTGATGACCGAAAAGTTATTCCTATTTCCAAGTAAACACATATAATCTCATAGTGATAGCAATGTTTAACATATTTAGCAGGGTTTTAATCATACAAATGCAAATCGCTAGCTTTCATGCTAAAAAACACTGGTTTTTGAGTCAAAAGTTATTATACGTCATTTGGTGGCCCCTATTGTTACTTAAGTCAAAGTGTATTTACCAGGATATTCGGGAGAATTATCAATTACGTCTCCTTACGTGCAGCCCATTCATCATTTTAGGACCACGTAAATCATCTTAGCAACAAACAGTTCGATTTATTCACTTTAATAATGAGAAAGCGAAACGACGAACGTACACTTTTCACGGGTTTCTCAGCGCTGTTAGTTAAGTCAAACGGCATCTCCATAGAAATTGGGTGACTTAAGTAACATCGAAAACTATTTTGATCGGAAGGTGATTACGTCAAAAAGCAATTTGACTGGTAAATAAATTTAAATATGGGATTTGATCCTATATTCGGACAGTGTATAGTGTAATAGCAGGAGAATCGATTGACACTGATAGCTCGACTTTTTTTACCTTTGTTACATTCGACGTAATGAAAATTTGCTCTTGATATCAGTAATTCGTATGCCTCCGTCATGGCAGGACGGCCAAGCACCAGGTGAGTAAGAGAGGTGCCACAGTCTGAAGAAGTGTTAGTTTGTTTACTAAAATGAACCATGCCCATTTTGTTATGGCAAGTTTGCTATAAGAAATGCTCCTCGTGTTTATTAGCGAAATTCACATCCAAGATTGATTAATTGCGTAGGAAATCAGTTTGGCACGGCATTTGTGACCAGCATACACCTACCGGTCGTATAAAACAGGTCAAAAACTGTCCAAATCCGCAAATAAATTTTTTTGTTTTGAATTTCTGTATGGCAAAATAGTGCCCTCCCCAAGGACATGGAGGTTGACGGTACTGAAGCAAAGGGTTATGTTTGATTTTTTTTTTTTATCTAGTTCGTTTATTTGGAAGGCTCAATCGCGTTAGCTTTACGGAGCCGATAATTCATTGTTCACTGTGTGTAACAAAATTCACTTAATTCTATGTCTAGTAGGAGTTGGGCCGATTACTCGCGGCTTACTCGAGGTTAGAAGGGTACATTTTCGAAGGATAGGATCAGGGGAGGAGCTTGGGGTAGGGTTTCGTTGTCTCATCAGAGCGTTGTCGCCAGTATGAACGGTAGTGCCAACAATCAATACGAAACTAACGATTTTAAATTGGCTCACCACTTTAGTAGCCTATTGGTCCCAAGCAAACGATTAACGTACCCTATTCTAGTTGAAATTCTATTACTACACTATGTTTGTTTTGATTCGCTATGAAAGTTTGACAGATAACATCAGGGGTGTGTGGATTCATGCAGAACATGCAGGGGTGAGTGAAATAGCTTGGGACTGCTTGGGACCGTTGTTCTGGTACTGAGTGAGCCAAAAATAATAATGATTTTCTTCGGGACCCAGTGGTCTTAGAGTTACCTCTATGGTAGTGCTGTTCTAGCTTCGTCCGGAGTTCGACCGGCTATGGTGGGTGACCAGTGGGCGACGATGAGACTCATCGAGACGGGGGGACAAGACAAAAAAAAACTAATAAAGAGAGACAAAAGACAAAAGAAATTAAATTCTTATACTAGACATTTGAAGAAAAACATAAACGGACTGCATATAGCAGAGATCACGGGTTGCCAACACGTCTCTGATAGGAACATAGGGTTGTCTTCCTTGGGCCTCGAGGGTATTCAAAAGTCGCTCTCTGGCGGCGTCATTATCCGTACATTGCCAAACTGCGTTTCGATGTCATGTTTGATTTCTTTATATTTGCAACGATGATGATTTCCTATAGTGACACATATCACCTTCTTAATGCTTCAGTATACCTCAAACGATTAATTCTTGGTTGTTAATAGAACTTCCTTGATGAAATCGGCTGCTTCATGCAGACTGAGCAATTCTGATTGTAGTATCAGATTTGTTCTGTATACAGAGGAACTGGGAGGGCTTATTAGAAACTTCTCACCAATAAAGTAATGATCTTCTAGTAAATTTTGCATATAATTTTATTCAAATTTTATTTTATTTTAGCATATTAGTTTTGTTACAGTCAATTGGCATTAGCATACGATACAAAAGATGTAATATTACTTGCTGGTTTTTGTGTAAAATAATCAATAATACCTTTGAAAGATTTTTCAAGTTTTTGTGATCTGATAGATTTCCCAGTTTGGTAAGAAGTTTCGAAGCTAACGCATGTCCACAGGCTTAATAGAAAGATAGGCAGAAAAAGTGTATCATGAAGAATGGTTGCATGCAGAGTTTCTTCCATTCACATGCTATAGATGAGTTATTTTCGGAGTTTTGAATTCGTTAGATGTTGTAGAAGGGATTTGTGTTTGTTGGATGCGGGAGGAGATTGGAGGGCCGGTGTTTGACGCATAGAGCCGTCAATTTCGCTTTCCGAGTGTCGCAGTCGGCGGTTTTATGATTCGTGAGCGCTCGTGATTCGTAGAATCGTTGATTGTGGGTTGATTTGACGGGTTTTGTGTGTCGGACGCTTGCCTTTTGGCCTCTTCTTGTGTCTAGCATGTGCAAGGTAATATTATAGCGTCAAATGGTTTTCAGATTCCTGGTTGCGTGAAATACATTTGTGAGAATATCTTTTTGAGATTTTAGTAGTAGTAGTAGAGCAACTTATCGTCATAAAATTAAAAATTACATATAGGTATTAGTCAAAAAATGTCGATAGTAAGTTAGATATGTTATGGTATGGACTTCTGCAACGTTTTTTGTTCATTTCATCCAGTTCACTTTAAAACAAACAAGTATGAAAGGAGATTGCTTAGAATAAAGATAAAAGTAATAAGCGCAATATTAAACGACATTAAATTTGAATCTGATACGGTAGGCCATATAACAGAGTCGATAGCCATTGCAAATCAACCATCTCTACCTACTCAGCTACACTATTATTGCTGTTACTCTGACTATCCCCTATGTTCAACAGCTTTCCTTACTATCCGGTATCGTAAACAGGATTCATTTGACCCCTGTGGTTATTATTCTGTGATGCCAAATCTATACCTCTACCCTGGTGCAGTATGGACAGCGATTTTTCGCTGGTGACTTGGCCCTATGACCCCCTTCTGTGCTTGAAAATGAAATGAAATGAATTTCTGTATTGCAAAATAGTGATCTTTTCGTGAACATTAACGGCAAAGAACTCATCAACACTGGGAGACCGTGAGTTCCTGCCCACCTGTCTTAAAAACATCTCGGGCCAAGCACATCTAGGGGAAAAGTTGGCTTCAGCAATACCTTAACCTATTATCGTCAGGGGGTAAACAACGTCCTTGAGAGCTCAATTTTGGCATGTGGATACATTGTGTTTCAGAGCAACTATTGGCCAAATTTGAGTGCTCTAGGACTTTGTTTACCCCCCTGCAGTGATGGAAAAGTTCGCTAAAAATCACTATGACTCGCGAACTTTTCCAACACTGCCCCCCTGACGATAATAGGTTAAGGTATTGACGAAGCCAACATTTCCCCTATGTGTTTTATTTCATTCATTCGTCTCCGTACTTATCCTTATCACAACACAACGTAGGGATCCCACCCGTGCGCGATCACACAATCCCCCCTATTCTGCGAGTCACGTGACTCTCTCTCACCGATGAGGTGACAATAGAGCATTTCTAGCTCAAATCGTTAAAAAAAATGTCAATTTTGTCTCGACCCCTTCTGATTTGAATGAAACATTGCTCACGTGTTCGCTGCTACTAATGGTTGCATTTTTCATTTAAATATCATTTTTTCCTCCAGAGTAACTTTTGAAAAGGGCGTATAAAAAAATGGATTATTTTTTATTCAAAAAATCATAACTTGAAAACTATTGATCTGATCAAAACGGCATATGAGAAGAAGTTTTAGGTAGTTAAATTATTTTTGCGGAAAAAATACACTGAAAGAAAAAACTTCGTAAATTAGTATTTAAAAACGTAAAACGATGATTATCTCAAAACACCCCCCCTTCGATCTTTATAAATTTTTTTTTTCAAGAAAATTGATGGAATACCCTTGAATTTCGTGAAAAGTGTATGCTGGTAACTTCCTTAAAAAGAAATCTATAATTTTTTAAATTTTTGTTGATTTTTACAAGTTGATGAAAATGCATATTTTTTTGAAAAATAACAATTTATTTGGATTCTACGCATAATTTTCGATAACTTTGCATATAGAAACTTTTTTCCTAAGTCCAGCCGTTCTCAAGTTAATGCAAATTAAAAAAAATATAATTATAACAATTTTCAACATTATTGGCCATTTTCAAATGTTTGTCGAGATGTCCAGCAACGAGATTTTATTTCATGATTGTATATTAAAAAACAAACAATTCATTCTCAGATATGGTAGCTGTCAGACTTACCCGTTTCTATCTAGAGGCAGCGGAAGAGAAGCACGTTGATATGGTCAAATGAAAGATTTGTTGAGATAAAAAACAGTATATATTTATTATTTTATTTTACAACTCATATTATTTGAATACATTGAATAATTTGGGTGTATCGTTTGAATTAGAGAATATTTTTACTGAAATTTGGTTGTTTGAAACTGGAATATAGCAATGATATTTTCGAGTTCCAGGAATTGGTTTCACTTTCTTAAAAATTGGATCAAATTCCGTGTCAGCCTTTTTGTATTCTTCCGTAGAAACATAACAAAATGACATTTTTGTTTGAAGATCTTCTTTACGACTATTTGCCCAGTCGTACAGTTGTTAAGGGTTCGTTATAGGGTGCTCGTGTTGCTTAGCTAAACTTGCTCTGGTTGCCATTCTCTTAAGGGTACCGCCAATCGCATAACAATGACCTTTGCCGTGTGAAGTTGCAAAAAAATGCCATTCAATTTCTACATTATGCTTATCTTTAAATCCACAAATGCTAGCAAAAATTTTTATGTTTTTGTATTGTGATGCTGCTCCATCTGACATAAAAATACACTTTTGGACTGTTATTTGCAACTTTAAAAATTTTAATAATTTTGAGATAAACAACTGAACTGCTACTGTGTCATGCTTTGAAATTGATTTAGGTGGAGGTTTACAACACTTGAAATTGTTATCCATCGTAAAAAACTACTTGCTTTTTAACTTGAAACGCTAAGAGAGATGAACTGAATGGAACAGGTGAAGATCGTCCCAATATATATATATATGTAGCAGAATAATTACAATGTTGACATTATACCTATCTTCATTAGGTACAATTGATTATAGCAAACTTTTTTAAGTGTGAGTGTAAGAAGCCTCCACGGAGTGCCTTTTTATGTAGTTGTGATATCGCGGGATGAGCTCTTAAGGCACAATATGGTATACGTCAGAGAAGTACCTAGAGAATTTATCTCAATTACAGGTTTAATAACATATTTGTTTACCTGTTTATGTTTTGAGCCTCTGTTATGACATACACAATTCTATCCAGGTATACAACTAATAGAGGACAGAAAAAAGGCACATGAGTGGGTTTGTTGATTATTTGGGTATATTTGAGAGTATTTACTTATAAACTTGTTTCTTTTCCGCTGCGTCTAAATAGAAACGGGTAAGTCTGACAGCTACCATATTTGAGAATGAATTGTCTGTTTTTTAATATATATTCATGGAAAAACATCTCGTTGCTGGACATCACGACTAACATTTGAAAATGGCCCAAAATGTAGAAAATTATTATAATTATTTTTTTTAATTGCACTAACTTGAGAACGGCTGGATTTAGAAAAAAAGTTTCTATGTGCAATGTTTTTGAAAATTATGCGTAGAATCCAAATAAATTACTATTTTACTAAAAAATATGCAATTTCACCAACTTGTAAAAACCAACAAAAATTTCAAAAATTATAAATTTTTTTTTAAGAAAGTTACCAGTATACAATCTTCACCAAATATTAGGGCATTTTTTCATTTTTCTTGAAAAAAAAAATTATAAAGATCGAAGGGGGGGTGTTTTGAGATAATCATCGTTTTACGTTTTTTAGATACTAATTTACTAAGTTTTTCTTTCAGTGTATTTTTTTCCGCAAAGATAATTTAACTACCTAAAACTTCTTCTCAAATGCCATTTTGATCAGATCAATAGTTTTCAAGTTATGATTTTTTGAAAAAAAAAATATTCCATTTTTTTATACGCCCTTTTCAAAAGTTACTCTGGAGGAAAAAATCATATTTAAATGAAAAATGCAACCATTAGTAGCAGCGAACACGTGAGAAATGTTTCATTCAAATCGGAAACACTCATGACCAACCGGTTTGCGTTTTGGGCTGGAAATGCTCAATAGTCACCTCGTGTGAGGTGACTCTCCATTTGATTTACATGGAGTGTCACCTCACACGAGGTGACAATTGTCACCTCACCGGTGACGGAGAGTCACGTGACTCGCAGAATAAGGGGGAATGACATACCTGTTTACAAATTAGCTATAAGCAAATGTAGTCAACCCATCTCGACCCACTGTTAGCAACTGTATGAAATGTTGAGACTCTCCTCCTTCCAATCATCTTACATAACTTGTGGATGACCCCCTAAGTTCGGATAATAAAAAGAAACACTAAAGTTTTGGCCTAAGATGTTGAGGCTTATTTTTTATTGAACTTGCATTTTGCTTCTTTGTTGAAGTGGAATAACTGAAAGAGGAAACAAAAACAATGCCACTTGTTTCATTGCAGAATAGTGTTCGTCGCGAATTTCGGTGCGTCAATTTATTTGCAGTCGAAATTACATTCATTTAAACCACACTGGGTTATCCTACTGCTTGCTAACGGAATCTATGAATCCGCATTTCGACAGTTTGTCGGTCAATATCAGTTTTCGTTTGGTCAGATAAATAATGTTATTTTTTTTATTTTGTCCAGTGTTTTAAGATAGTAGTGTATCAATCATACTGATAAGATAGTTTCAACAAGTCTTCACAGATTCTAGAGAACGACGATGGAGATCCTCTTCCTACACGTTTTATTTGAGCTAAGTAGAGGAGGTGTTTAAGCAGGCTTTATTTGGGTTGGAATTTGGGTGGATCAATTTTATAGTTTGATTATCACTATTGTTCTCTGTTTTGGCTAAATACTTTTAGTGCGGATTTTTTTGTCTATAGCGTATAAGTTAGAATATTGTATGCTGTTTAATTGTATTATTTAGTATTCGGTTATTACGATAATTTGATCACGTTGTGTGCCTTAATCTTTAATGATGTTTTTCTTTAGATGCTCCTTGTAGTCGAGGATATTGCCCTTCCATTTAGTGACGGTTCCATGTTCACAAATCCAAATTTCGTTAGCAACCTGGGGAAAAAATGTAAGAAAATATGAACATTACCGGAAATTATGTATAATGCATATGCACATTCAGACTCCCCGTAACTAAAAAAGTAATTTTGCAACTACACTACACTGAGAAGCATGAGACTGGCCTACATGTGTATCTTGGGTCACCCTCAGACCGTACACCGTAATCGCAGAATACTCTATTATGGCTATAAAGTACGCATTTTCGAGGGGAAATGGGACTAATTATTAAAAGAGAAAACTTTTCATATCATGGGTAGTCCCATTATTTTCCTAGAAAATGCATACCATCAGAGTACCAATTTCCGCTCACAAAGTGGAAAGTGAATTTCAGATTTTTCCCGGTTTTTCTGGTTTCCTCTATACAAATCCTGGTTTTTGAACAATGCTTCGAAATCTATCAGTTTTGCAGATTTCCTATAATTCGTCTACATGAGAGAAATGTCTGAAGTTTATTATATGAATTTAGTACAATACTTCAAATTATATGCTTCGCATGCACAATAAACTGGTTTTAAAAAACAGAAGTAAAATAATTATTCCCTTAAGTATACTTATTACGTCGTTTTAATTCTCAATTTATACTATTGTATAAATAATAAACTTTCACTATCACTTTGAACTATAACAGATGCGTATTTCGTTTACTACTTGCAAACTTTTTCAGTTTCTATAGTCATAGACTTAGACATAGAAGTTTGCAAGTAGTAAACGAAATACGTATCTGTTATAGTTCAAAGTGATAGTGAAAGTGAATTAGTGAATGTGATACAATAGTAGTAGAATGAAAAGGAAAAATAGACGTACAATGTATACAATTATTCTACTAAAAAGCTCATCATTAAATATATTCAACGTTCGCTGAGCTGTGTCGACTTTTCACCAACCAAAGGGCATTCTCTGACTAAAATGCATATCATGTGTCAAACCAGATAAAACAAATATTTTATATACATCAGTGCTCATCCGGTTCATGTCAACAAATTGAAATTAAATTTTGACAGATAAACAACCATTAACTGAGTATTTGTTTCAGTCCAAGGTTTTTATTTAGCTAACATCTACTGTAATCAAGCGGCTTAAGGCCATTTCTTGACCTTCGCTCAAGCCTTAATCCTAAACTCCTAACATAACTAAAAGGGACATTGGTTCTTAGCGATGTTGGCATTTATATGTCACAAGCTGAGTGTACCTGGCCTTGCTCTGGATTCAATATTAGCTTGAGTTTATGCGCCGATTAAAAAAAAAGCATGATATTTCGTACGTTGCTCCCCCCTATGACCATCTCCTTATACCTCTACATGCTAAATTTGGTTCACCGAGGAAAAATAAACAGACATATAAATTGACCGTCATCTAATTTCGAGCATAAATACGGTTATGACTATCATTCCCATTCCAAACTCACGGCTATAGCTGTGATGTATCAAGGAAAAAGTCTTATCCTGCGTTATACAATCGTATCATAACCAGTAATTATTATGGTGATAATTCATATCTGCAAGAACACGTACTACCTGTAGTCACGAATGCTTATTCATGGATAGAGATTTTGTAGTTACTCATTTTGTCGGATACCGTGACGCTTGAGCTCCAAGAATAAGGATGCTGACCGCATATCGTATCCACATTACCGAAGCCCAAGTATCAAGGGATCCGTAAAAAGCAAAACCAATAAAAAAATCCTTGCGTAAATAGGAATTCCCCTCTAAATATTGCAATTGTGGCTAGGAATCAAAGCAACCATTGGTATCCATCAACAAAGAAAACTTCAAATCGTTACTTTGAAGTCCGTAAGGAAACGCAATGTATTTCAATATATCTTCGCTAAAATGAATAGCAAATTCGTTTATTATTCAGTTCCAACATGGATCGGGTATCAAGATTGGACCTGCATGTTCTCGGACAAACGTCAGTTTGATCGTTTGCTTTTAAAACCCAGCTCAGGTTGATGTTTACACTTACAAAAAGTTCGGTTTCGCACTGATTTGTCGAAGTTCCACCTGTTGGTTCCATGATGGTCCTTACAATTTTTCGGAGCAATTCAAAAATTTAAGATTTTTCGCTTCACTTTTCGCATGAAACGTAATAACGTTGAAAAGATATTTATTTTGACAGTAAAACTCTCGTGAGCTTGTCAATTGTGAGTTGTGCCAGTTTTGAGATTTATTAAGCATCGTAAACAATGACGCGTACGTAAAAGAGAATTGATATAAGGTGATTCAAGAGACGTTTCTCAGTGGAACTGACAGCTAGAAATCTAGTGTGTGAGTGATCTGGTGTTAATGGTACTGAATGTAATCATAAACAAAGCAGAAATTCATATGAGAATAAACTGCCAGTAACTGTGATCTGTCAAAAGTTCTTGGTAAACAAAAAAGTCAGCTGATCGCAAGTGTCTTGTGGACAGCCTTATTGTCGATGGATCATAAAAAAAGTAAGTGGCTTTAATTTGCATGTTAAGAAATGGAATTTTTGAAGATAAACGGATATTTTTCGACATTGTAGCGTAATAGCACTAACACCAACAACTTTTAGCAAGAACAGGAAAATGAGGGAGCATTATTCTCACTTCCCACTTATAAATGCCCAACAGAAATGATCAGTGAGTGAATGATTTGGCTACTCTCTCCTTGTCATTTAATCTCACTGTCAAGGATGACTTTTATGAAGACGGTCTAGTGAGGTAGAGGTGTTTCCAAGTGATATGCTAGTTGACCGTCATTTCTGAGATGTGACGGTTATGCGAGGATGACCGTTAAGGTACAATAACCGTTATGATAATGCACAGCACTGGCTCCGCCATTTATTGTCCCTATCGCTAGTCTCCTGTTTCTTCCAGTTGATAGCTTCCTTGTACTGATGGTAGGAATTTTTGGCATATTGCACAAGACTTTTCGTGATTCCGACTTTCGACAATATAAGAATTTTCGTGACGAAACCCATAAGGTTTAGAAAATCTTTGCCAGCAACATTCATAAGCAGCGGCTCCGGTGATGTAGTGGTAAGCGTGATTGCCACTCGCCCCAAAGGGCCTGTGTTCAATCCAAGTCAGCGCTGCTGAGATTTTCTGAGGCATTAATCTCTGATCACGCGTTCCTTCGGGAAGTAAAGCCGTTGGTCCCCCGGTCCATGAGTTGATGGGTCGATACTTGATATGTAGGGTCCACGTGTGGGAGCTGCCTCACAATCTGTCCAAACATTCCTCAATTCGACGATAATTATTCAAAATTTCCTTGAAACTAAGAGCATCGCACAACTCATTAAATCCACCTTAATTTTGTCCGCTACCGTGCCGTACCGTATTATCCGTCTCTACTAGTTGTTCAAGACAAAAATTCAACCGATTTTTAGCTGTTTCAGGAGAATTCGAAGTTGCGTTGTCATGACAGCAGCGACGAAAGCGCTGCTCGATTATCAAAGTGTATTGAATATACATTATGATTTTTCTTGGTTTTGCTTAAAGATTCCCGGTTTTTTTTTCCATTTTTCCAGGTAAAAAAAAAAAGAATCCCGACATGGCTCCTGACCCTAGCTCATTTAAGGCAATGTTAAAGTTAAAAAATCGCAGGAAAAACCCAACATTGTATTGTTTTATGTATTTTCATCATTCGTTATGGTATGCTGAACAGATGGCGGTAATATGTGAACATCAAACGCAACCCTAATAAAATAGTTATGGTTATTTTGCTTAACGACGTGTTCTGGGTATAATCCAAACCATTTGTGGAATAGTTCAGGTAGCTCTAAGACTAGAAGGTCCTAAAGAAACGTGCTCAACTTTTTGGCTCAGCTCTGGTACTATCTTCGGTCCTAAGCTAATCGATGCACCCCTCGAAACATAGGAAAATCCACGAACCTCTTATTTTATCTGTCAAGTTCCAAAGTGAATCAAAACAAACATAGTGTATTACTAGAATTTCAACTAGAATGGGGTACGCTTATATATGTACTTGGGACCAATAGACAGTCTTTGACACTGTGCAAAGAGTGTATCATTTTGTAATTTTTTTTATGCATTTCAGTTTTGAGTAGTGTGAAAGAGATAGAACCAAAACATTCTAGTACATTTGGTGAATACTGCTAGTACAATCCAGTAGTAGTGTTGCCATGTGGTACATTAAAAAATTGCAATAGCAGGTTCGTCGCCAAAGTGTTCGAGTCTGTCACTTCGTTTGTGATGATACACTCTTTGCACACTGTCAAAGATCATTGCACACAAAATCAACTTTGTTCAAATCAAAACAAAAATACTAGCCCATCTGGCAAGCTTCTAAGAAAATTCCATAACAGCGAACCACATTATTTTAATTGATTTCTTCGTCAGTTAGTTTGTGCTAATATTAAAGGTGGCAGAGAAGTCTAGGGTTTAATTTTTTATAAGCTTTCTGTAAAATCCGCGCCATAGAGTTATAAAAACGCGCGAAACTCTGTAATTATCACGCACAACCTATATATATATATTCTCGTATTCGTTCGAACCAATAACCGTCGATAACGTCTGCCAATTCACCATTGCAGACGCTACGAGATGATCTAGCCAAAAAGCTAAAAATCTCGCTAAGTCTTAAAAAACAAAAAAATTGGTGGGGTTGTGTACAAGACACGACTACGTTAAGCTGTGTAGTGAAATTCTCGTGCATTTTTTCTAGATATTGATTTAAAATACAGTAGAAGTAACCTATGATTTCGGTCCAATGTACATATTTTGGATTTCCTACTTAGTAAAACTTGGTTAATTTTAGGACCTCATAAAAATGCGAATACACATTCCATTTCATTTAGTTCCTAAATTACAATCAGTGATTCATTGAAGCGTCCTACATGATGGCTGATATTCCCTATCACTTCAAGATTTCTAGGACACAAATCTTGGACGGTTGTGACATCACTCATGAAATTGAAACTCCTTGTGTAGTGGACTTCAACAAACGTGAAGTTCCAGTTTCTTTGTTATAAGTTTTGTGAGAGCTGATATCTGTACTCTTGAAATTTTTCTATGGTAATGAGATTGATCCTCAGCGATTCAACTTCAAAACACTAAAAATAAATGCACGCACAAAAACGGAGTGCACAATTTTGCATCAATGTTATGCAACATTTCATAGTTGATCGAGATGATATCAATTAGCCATGAATCCCTCCAATAAGTTCTCGGTACATCTTTTATCTACCGATTGAACAAATAAAAAAAATACTAAGATTTGACACTTCGAAAATAAATAAAGATGTTTGAAAATCCCTCTGTTGTACATCGGCCGATTTTCGAGAAAGCGTCTGTCAAATTGATTTCTTGTCTATCAGAAATAAGTCTGCTGGAATAGCAGGGTTGTTTGAAAATTTTCCATCTGTCAAATTTTAATAAAAAATCATCAAATGGAACACAGCCTTAATAACTTGAGCACAGAATCGTTTCTTATTGTGTTTGTCGTATTAGATGCTAGATAAAAACTACAAGGGACAGCCCTATGGGGTTGTACGCAATGGTGACGTAGGATAACGTGGTCTTATATAAAAGGTAAATTTTATTTTTTAACTGCAGCAGGAGCTTGGGTTTTGTGTAGGAATAGGATCTTGAGCGGGGTTCTCTCTGTTTATACTCTTTATTATGACGCGCTTGACATAGATGGCCCACAGCGACTCACGAAGAGCTACTGATTCCGGTCAATAGCGGTGCGGCTTCTTCTTACTTCTATGGATGCTCATGTGGGCTGCAGTTTGCTGCTTGCAGGCAGCATTTCGTTGTGTATTGGAGAAAACCACCACTCACCACGCGGTGATTGAATAAACATCGTTTGGTAAAACCGGAAGGAACTCATCTTTGAAATCTGTGTTAGGGAAATTGTTTTTCGCAGGCAATCGGTGATAATTTTAGATATCAAAGCAACAGTTGCAACTTCGTGCAATTTTCAACAGTGACACTTTGAAAAATGATAGTCTTAAATTTAACAGATGCGTGGAAATATTTCTGATCGATTGGCAATAACAATTATTGAAATTGGTCCAGGGGCAGCTGAGTTATTAACGATCAAAATCTTTCATAATTTTGTTACATATTCCATTTTTGGTTTTCACAAAGTGTATCCCCATATAGAAATCACAGACGTAGTCCTACGTCAAAACTTCTTTTATCGATATGTGTGCTGAAAATACCTGGGCCGAGTGGATTCAAGTAGAAAGTCGACGAAGAAAATCTTGTCAGTGTTACTTAGGACCTAATGCAAATTCAACTTGAATTAATCATTTCGTCCGACCACTTTCCACAGAGATGGCGCTGTTCCACTGGTAGGAAGTGATAAAAATCCCCATATAGAAATTGAGAGAAGTGGGAATAATTCGCTTTCGGTGCATATTCAGTTCAAAAAAAGTGAACGACAATCTAAAGAAATTGGTCAGGGACTTTGTCGTTTACTTTTTCCCCGGAAATTATTGTTAAACAAGCTACAATTAAAAAAAAACGATTTTTCCCCATACAGTTTTACCTCCGTTACTACCAGTCCCCGGAGAGCCAACAAATTCAAATTTGAGAGAGCAAATTTGCTCTCACGACCTCAATCTCTCAACATGCCATGTATTTTGATGACACTCGATTTGTCATTTCCCTTTCACAGATTACAAAATAGAGTACCTGACACTACAAAACATGTCTGGTATCTCTATATACGCATTTACTTTAACATTTGAAGTCCCTACTGTTTTACATATCCTCCGCAAAAGGTACTTTCTGCCCCGCCCCATTCATAAAAAATGGCGGGAAATTCTGTGAGGGGTGAGCTATTTTGTGTGCAGAATGTGTAAAAAAGGAGGGACTTCGAATATTAAAAATATCGAATATCTAAATGGATATATAGAGGTACCAGACATGTTTTGCACTGCAGTGTCCTCTGTGAACAATTAACGTAAAACAGATTGTGTGCAGTTTTCGATACATGTCACTGCAAATAACAGCAGTGACATCTGATGGAACATGAATGCAGAAGCTTGTCAAAATGATTAATTGTTTCGCTTAGCTGTAAACAGAAAATCGAACATTAGAAGTAGGCCCTTTTGAACGCTCACTTTCGAATTTCAGAAACTAGCACTAAAAAAAAACTCGACGGTACCTCTATTTATGCTAAGAGATAAGCATTGCAAGTCCCTCCTATTTGAAGAATTATGCGAAAAAAAAAACGGGTTGTATAAACCGTTTTATAGCATAATTTTCCAAGTAGGAGGGACTTTCATAGCTAATCTGAAGCATAAATAGAGTTATCGTCTGATAATTTCAGTGCTTGGTACAGAAAACTGTAATCTGTGTAGGAAAATCCTTTTTATCACCACAGAAACACCCCGTTCCCTCTTAATGCAAAATAATGAATGTGCGTTCACAAAACGCAAGAAATCTTCAAAAACCATATTAGATTTTTTAACTCAATCAATAGATTAAAGATGTACCGAGAATTAAATGGAGGGATTTCAAGCTAAAATGTTCTGATCGCGAAATATTGAATATCAATACCGAAATTTCGCATAAATGTCCAACCCATTTTGTGATAAGGGAACTTTCATAAATAACTTAACTGTTTATTTGTCCATTTTTAAAACAGTTTTTTTTTTATGAAAAATTGAAAAAAAAGAAGTTTATTGCAACAGCTTACGAAAGGTATTTCCTATCGATTGGTGTATTCGGATTTTAATTTAATCTATAAATGACAAAGCTTATAGCGTTCAAAAAATTACACCTTTTCGTGACGGTCGCAATTTTAGATTTACCCCCAGTACCTTCCCGTAAGGCGTAGTCTACGTCAAAACATTGCTTATTTTCCATACTTTTTTTAATACTAAATACGGTATGACCGTGAACGGTGATTATAATCAATAAATATCTATAACTAACCTGATTAATCAGTCGGAAATCGTGACTAACGAGTACCAGACCACCCTCGAAGTCGTTGATGGCCTCGGCTAGAGCATCGATCGTTTCCATGTCCAAGTGATTGGTAGGTTCATCAAGCAACAGCAAATGTGGTTTCTTCCAGGCCAGATATGCAAACACTACCCGGCAACGCTGTCCATCAGAAAGCTGCCGAATTGGGCAGACCTGTTGTCTTCCGGTCAGCCCGTAGCGACCGATGATCTTACGCATCTCTTCCCGTTCCACGACCTCCGGGAAGGATTTCAACATGTAGTCCAAGGGACTCATGTCCATGTCAAGCAATTCGTGCAAGTGCTGGTGATATCTGGCTATGCGCAGATGGGAATTCTTACGAATCATTCCCGCGGTAGGCACTAAGTCTCCGAATAAAAGTTTCAACAGCGTACTCTTGCCGGCTCCGTTGGGACCTACCAGGGCTAATCTAGTGTCCAAGTCGATACCGAATTCTAGATTTTTGTAGATGTAAGGCGAATTATCGTTATATCGGAAGCTGACGTTCTGCACCATAATGACCGGCGGTGGAATGGTTCCGCAAGATGGGAAACAGAAGTTCAATTGCTTATCATCAACGGCCTTCTCGGTCAAACCTTGTGCCACCATTTTGGCAAGAGTCTTTTCCTTGGACTGTGCCTGACGGGCCAACTTGGCCGAACCGTGACCGAACCGAGCAATGTAGTTCTTCATATGAGCGATCTGATCCTGTTCCCAGTTGTATTGTTTCATTTGGTTTTCCAGCAATTCCATACGAGTTTTGACGAACTGCTCGTAGTTACCCGTGTAATATTTGAGCTGTTTCTGAATCAAATGAACGATGTTGGTGCACACTCCGTTGAGGAAATCTTGCGAATGGGAAATGATTACCAGAATTCGTTTGTAGGTTTTAAGTTCTTCTTCTAACCATACGCAAGCGTCCAGATCGAGATGGTTGGTAGGTTCGTCCAGTAGTAGCAGATGAGGCTTGACAAACAGGGCCCTGGCCAGGGCAATTCGCATACGCCAACCTCCGGAGAACTCTTTAGCTGCTTTCTCCTGCATCTGCTTGTCAAAGCCAAGACCGTGCAGAATACGGGAAGCTTTTGCTTCTGCCTGATCAGCAGACATCTCATCCAGTCGATCGTAGATGTCCATCAGCCGTTCCTGGGACTCGTCATCGTCTTGCTCAATCAACTCGTCAGCCATTTTCTCCAGCTTAATGCGTTCCTCGTCGACTTCCATAACGCACTGTAAAGCACTCTTGGAGCTGGCCGGAATTTCACGAGTCAAGTGGAAGATATCGATGTGGTCCGGAATCGGCACCTCTCGATTACCAAGCACTGCTAGAAGAGAAGATTTGCCGCATCCATTGGCACCGAGCAGACCGTAACGACGGCCACAGTTCAATTCGAGCATAGTGTCTTGCAGCATCTCAGAACCGAAGAATGTAATTGAAAAGTTGGCAATCTTGATATCGCGTGACCGTGGATGCACGGCCAATGAGCCAGTGCACGACCTCGCTTCTGCATTGATTTTTGCCTCCTCATCAAGTTTGGCACAAAGTGCCTCTGTAAATGTTTCCAAATATTCATAAAAATTCGATGGTCAACATTTTACGTTCAACACTTACCTTCCTCGGTAATTTCGGCTGACCCGTTGGCAGCACCATTCGCTGGCTTTTCATCTTTTTTGCCAGTCTGAACCAAGGTAATCTTCTTGTTGCGGCCTTTTTGTTTCTTGTCGGGAGCCATGGTTGCTGAAAAACACTACAACGAGAAAAGCGATTTTAACACAATAATATGTATTTCATTATTCATTGCAACGCATAAGAGGAAACTACAGCTAGCTAACCGAAGCAGCTGTTCTATTTCCGCATAAAACAGCCACCAGCGAGAGAAGAGAGCCAAATCGCAAATGACGATGTGGTATTATTCTTCTTACTCCACGTTTTTTTTCTATCTTCCCTCTTTGGAAAGCGCATTGAAGTGCTGAGCTGAACAAACTGACTGAATCACTGAATGGTGAATGCATCGTGCAAAAGGGTATAGCGTAGCGAACAATGAAATTTCACGAGTAATTTTCCATCGCACTTGAATGCCATTTTCCGACGCTTATCGAGGTAAAAACACTTGCCTGCGTTAGCTTTCGATGAAATCTGTGTTCAGAGTACCGTTAACCAACAATTAATGGCCAAAAACAATAATAAAATCGAATTTTTAGGAAATTTCCACAAACCTGCAAATTTTCTCTCTTTGCTTGACAAGACGAAAAGACTTTAAAGAAGGAGCACGGCTGAGAATCCGATTACACACACGCTCGTTCGAGGGTACTCAAAACTGAGTTGGAGTTACTCATTTTTATATCTTCATTTGAAACGTCAACGAATGAGTGGTTTAGATTTATAAATTTGAGTAACATCAACTCAACAAAAAATAAATAAGTTTGGATCTCAATTATGAGTTTTCAGCTTGTTAATTGACTCAAAACAAAAATCAAAATGGCGTTTGTGAAAAAGTTATAAACACGAAGTTCATCTTTCCGGTACCTAAAACCAAAATTACAATTTTGAAAGAAAACTGGAGCAGATTGCAGCCACGGTTGATGTGATCTAATACCTGATTATACAGGAATTTTATTCAAAGCCTCTTATAAATTCGCTCAGGTTCAGGATGGTAAGTACACATCCTAGCTGTATTTGAATTGCATACTAATTTAATCCCACTCAAATTTCAGAATACATCCGGGCATTACTGAGTTTTAATGACAAGATGCCAGTTCGTGGAAACCACCGAACAGTAAAATGGAATCCGTCGATGGACGAGGAACGAACGATTCATCCTTTGGTCTATTGGGTAGCGGTAAGAAACATTCAGATATTCATTGCATTTGTGAAATTTAATGAACATTTACTTTACGGCATTTCAGCCTTCAGAAAACGCATTGATGGATCACATGTCCTCACTCAATAGTGTTCCCCACCCGCATATCGTATGCATTGCCAATCCTAGGAGTGCTGGAAAGCTTTACTTGGTGACTAGCAACCAAGTTTACGTGGAAACGAAATCGTTCATTTACGGCATCGATTTTTTGTTTAAAAATTTTCCGGTCTTCGGAATTAAAGTTCCTACTGGACTTATTATGATGATCGATTCCCTGGCCATCGTTCTCTACAAGACACTGAATTACAGCACACGAATGACGGTCAACAGACTCGCCGCCTCATTCAAAGAAGCAGCACATACTGAAGATCGAGAATGAGATGATTTTTTGTTTCTGTGACCTGTTATATCACATTACTTACATGAGCATGGAATGAAATAAAGTCACCTGATTCTTTTTAATTTAACAGAATGTTTTTCGTTTTTACTTCACAATCACAAAAAGAAAAAAAGAAATTATTATTACATATTTGCTTATTTTTCACCCATTTTACTACATTTTTGATCTAATGGAAATGAGTATAAATTGCTCGAACATAAATATACGCCAGTTTCACTCAAAATTGAGTTCTGACTAAGTTACTCAAATTGGGGTAGATCCAGTTTTAATGAAATTGAGTGGTTTTCCACTCAATTTAGAGTATTCTTGAACGAGCGTGCATGTTTCCCGTGACAGACGGGTACTAGAAAGGGCCCCCGAATGACAGTTGGTTTGTTTCCACAGGGACTGTGGAGTGGGATTCTGGTATCGAAATGAAACGAGCGAGGAAACGGGGGAACGAAGTTGCATACACGCTATTTCAAAACCCCAAAATTTGAGTAGAATCCACCCAGATCTATCAAAACAGAACCTACCCAAAAATGGTTAAACTATGTTGACAGTGAAAAGTTGACAAATGGACAACATTGACATGAATCCGATCGACTTTGTTCATTTGTCAACTTGTCACTCCCAACATAGTTTACCCATTGTTGGGTAGGTTTAGTTTTGACCAATCTGGGTGGATTCTTTCCAAATTTGGGAGTATTGAAATAGCGTGTACAATAAGTTGGAAGAGACTTCCCGCATAAACGCGAACCATCACATGACCTTACCGATAATGGTTATAAATTGTTTATAATCCCTGCTAAACTTCAACTGAAATGGTTATGGAACTTTACATGAACGTTTGTGTGATAAAGTTTTAACCTTATGTATTATGGTTTTTTGGAAGCGGACCTTACAAATAATGGGTTGTTAAGAACCATTACCATTCCAAATTCTTGTTTTCTCCATACATTTTCGGAAAAAGAACTATATTAGAACGGTTTTACTTATGGTTTGAGAACATTAATGGTTATGGTTATGGTAGTCAGTAAGGTCCATTAATGGTTTTGTATTATCGCTCAACTTTACGTGAAATATATCGTGAATTGGTAATCAGTAATTTACCGGCAACCAATTCGCGATATATTCCACATAAAGTTGATCGATGTTACAAAACCGTTCATGGACCTTACTGGTTACCATAACCATTACCATTAATGTTCTCAAACCATAAGTTAAAAGCTTTTAGTATAGTTTTCTTTCCGAAAATGTATGGAGAAAACAAGAATTTTGAATGGTAATGGTTCTTAACAACCCATTATTTGTAAGGTCCACTTCCAAAAAACTATAATACTTAAGGTTAAAACTTTATCATTAAACGTTCATGTAAAGTTCCATAACCATTTCAGTTGAAGTTTAGCAGAGATTATAAACAATTTATAACCATTATCGGTAAGGTCAATTTATGGTTCGCGCTTATGCGGGTTGTCAACGTCCCAGGTGTCAACGATGCCAGATACACGCTAACTTGAAAGTACCCATTAATGGTTGAAAAAGACCCATTTTGAAGAAAAGTGGCGTAACTCATTAAATGAGTAAATTTTTTACCCATTAATGAGTATCTGTTACCCATTAATGAGTAATTGTTAATCATTAATGGGTAACAGATACTCATTAATGGGTAAAATTGTTATATCATTAATGAGTTAAGCCACTTTTCTTCAAAATAGGTCTTTTTTACTCATTAATGAGGACTTTCAAGTTAGCGTGATACAATGTACATGTCAGTGCTAACATTTGAAAACGGCGCAAAAGCCATTTGTAAACAAATGGTTTGTGGGCCCTTTACTCGCTACCCGAACAACGCCCACGCAAACCAACAGCATCGACAGGAAGGGGAAAATTTCCCCTACCCGATGTTGCTGTTGTGTCGCGTGGGTGTACTTCAAGTAGTGAGTAAAGGGCCCACACACCATTTGTTTACAAATGGCTTTTGTGCCGTTTTCAAATGTTAGCACTGATGTGATGTAAAAGTCTGCAGACTTTTGTACACGATAAAGGTGGAAACTATCTTTTTTAACCCTAGTAACTTGAATTATAATAACGATTTTTCTAATCCCATTAGATATACAAATAGTTGGGGTAGATGTACCAGTTATGGCTATACGTTCCTATTATGGTGTGTTCCAATTATGGCCTATGGGAATTCCATAGGCCATAACTGGAACACACCATAATAGGAACGTATGGCCATAACTGGTACACCTACCCTACATATATTAACAATTGCATTAATTGTAGCTTCACGAAATACTTCATTTGATATTTTTTGGATAAAATTCAAAAGCAGTGACAACTTTTTTCATGTGCAGAAGACACATCATTGGGACTATTTCTAGTCTGTTGATGCAACCATAACAAATAAACAAATAAACAAATATATATGGCATCATTGAGACGTGTTGACAAATGAACAAGACCAGCCCAGTGGCAGGCGCATAGGCAACATGTTATACAGTGACAGCGGGCCCAGCACAGCAAAATAAATGATTTGAGCCCGGGACATGCTGCCTACTGTCAAACGCTGCTGTTGGTATAGGCCTTGTCACTGGCCTGAACAAGACCGATCAGATTCAAGTCGATGTTGTCCATTTGTCAACTTGTCACTCCCAACTTAGTATACCCATTTTAGTAGGTTTACACGTTAACTTGAAAGTTCCCATCAATGGGTAAAAAATATTCATTTTGACGAAAAGTTTTTTTTTCTTTATTAGAGTGACTTTCAGCCACTGGCTGGTTCGTCACTTTTGAAGAAAAGTGGCTTAACTCATTGATGAGTAGATTTTTTACCCATTAATGAACATCTGTTACCCATTAATGAGTAACTATCGAGGGGCTGTCCACTTGAGTATTTTCGATTCATTTTTTCGTATTTATGTATTTTTAAGTTTTGTGTATTTTTGTATTAAAGTGTATTACATTCATTATGAAATGTATTTTCGAGGTATTTTTTAGTATTTTTATTAGAGTTTTTTTAGTTTCAGCGTGTACGCATTTACATATTTTTTTTGTGAATTTTCCGAAGTGTGTATTTACAATTCAGCTATGAAGTTGATCGCCCCTCGGTAACTAAAGGGTGATACGGTCAAAATTTGGTCAAGGGAAAACGCGTGTAAATCGGTGAAATCGTTTATTTAAAAAATCAAATTAAATTTCTTTTTCAAGTTCAATTAGTATAAAATTCAGGAAAAATATTCAGTTAGGCTTCCGCTTTTCCAAATCCGAATTGCCGGGCCTTACGCTTGACCCCTGCCATCAGATTTTGTACAGCCACCTTGTCCACCTTCTTCGCCGCAGAAAGCCAGTTTGCCTTGAACTGCTGCTCGCCCTTAGCAGTTTTTTTGGTCTTCTTTAGGTTCCGCTTGACAATAGCCCAGTATTTCTCAATTGGGCGGAGCTCTGGCGTGTTGGTAGGGTTCTTGTCCTTGGGAACCACCTGCACGTTGTTGGCGGCGTACCACTCCATGACCTTTTTACCGTAATGGCAAGATGCCAAATCCGGCCAAAACAGTACGGAACAACCGTGTTTCTTCAGGAAAGGCAGCAGACGTTTATTCAAACACTCTTTCACGTAAATTTCTTGGTTGACAGTCCCGTAAGCTATGAAAATGCTGCTTTTCAAGCCACAGGTACAGATGGCTTGCCAAACCAGATATTTCTTTGCGAACTTTGACAGTTTCATGTGCTTCATTAGCATCTGCTACCTTTCCCCTTCCTTTTGCCGTATAAAACTCCTGTCCCGGAAGCTGCTTGTAGTCGGCTTTGACGTAGGTTTCGTCGTCCATTACCACGCAGTCAAACTTCGTCAGCATTGTCGTGTACAGCCTCCGGGATCGCGCTTTGGCCGTCGTATTTTGTTTATCATCGCGATTTGGAGTCACTACCTTCTTGTAAGACGATAGTCTGGCTCGTTTTTTGGCTCGATGCACGGTTGTAGACGATACACCCAGCTTATTTGCGGCATCTCGGAGAGAGAGGTTAGGGTTTCGCTTGAAACTACCGGCAACTCTCTTTGTCGTCTCAGCGGCTTCCGGTTTTCGATTTCCCCCCGATCCAGACTTCCTGGCTGTCGACAAACGTTCCCCAAACACTTTAATTAAATTTGTAACGGTTGATTTGGCAACTTTTAGCGATTTTGCCAACTTTGCGTGCGAGTAGCTCGGATTTTCGCGATGCGCGAGCAAAATTTTGATACGCTGCTCTTCTTGCTTGGACGGCATTTTGACAACTGAAGAGTGAATTCCAAAATCAAAATAGGAGCAACATTCTACACACACACCTTCAAAATGAGGGGTGTTCAGGTTTTTTAAATGCAAAATTGAAAGAAATACGTCAAGTTGATATTGACCAAATTTTGACCGTATCACCCTTTATATCTGTTGTCACCGAATTCATCCATGATTCTTTGTACAGGCCAAGATTTCGGTAATACGGATAATACTTGTGTCTTTTCTTCTCGAGTGCATTCCGAATCTGCGTATTTTTCCTTTAGTTGGCTCATCATTTCATCGTAATCCTTAGCCTTGGCGTTGAGGATTCCTTGGTCATCATCTTCCGAAAGATCGAATATGTGTCGCTTAACCCCATCCATGATTTCTTTGGTTTCTGTTGAGGATAACACGCGCTTCTCAGCCTCTTTGTCGTAATCGGTGATACATGGATACCCATGATGCCTTGGTTGAATGTCTCAATATTATGGGACAAACTGATTCTATTAACAACAGAATCTGCTGAAGTCGATGAAGCCAGAGACGTAACCGATGGGATGATATTCACAATAGATTCACTCTCGATATCTATGGGTGCTGTTGAGCGTACACCACTGGTAGAAGGTTGTTCCAGATCTTGCTGCATTCCGTCATTCGAAGGCGTTTTGTTTGATGGCAAACGGTAAACTTGAAGACGACATCTACTACAAATTTTCAAAGAACTATCCAGAGGTATTTTACAGCCAAAACATTTTAATTTATATATATATATATATATATATATATATATATATATATATATATATACTATATATATATATATATATATATATATATATATATATATATATTAATATATATAT